>NC_068429.1:45737499-45922922 GCF_023373465.1 Oncorhynchus keta
TTTTCCTTGATCCCCATTATTATTTGCACCTGTGCCTCGTTTCCCTGATTGTATTTAAACCCTTTGTTTTCCTCAGTTCTGTGCTCTGTGTTTGTATGTTAGCACCCAGCCCTAGTACTCTGTGAACTCTTGTTGTTCCCGGTGGACTCTCTTGTGGAATTCTGTTTTTGTTCTTGTTTGTTTTTTTGAGTATCTTTTGAGGCTTTTTTGTGCTATACCTTCCACCTTCTGGATTTACCTTTTGTCTTGGAGGATTACCTTTGTTCTTATGGAATTCCTTTTGAGGTTGTGGAGTTACATGTTTTCCTGAAGAACTTCACTTTTTAATTCATTAAATACACGTCTCAAGTACTGCTGTGTCTGCCTCATCTTCTGGGTTCTGCCGACTATTCGTGGCTCAGTTGGTTAAGTGACTGTTTCTCACCCGGAGACCCGGGTTCGTAACCGGGTCCTGACAGAAACACAGAGCCAAAAATGAACCCAGAGGCAGCCAGTTCCCAGGACCTTGTTGCCATGCTGTGCCACCACCAGGAGACTGTCCAACGCCACGAAGCTGCCCTGGTTCAGCAAGAGGCCTTATTCTCATCTTCTGTCGGAGATGCTGACTTCCATAAAGCAGATATCTGATCGACTTACCCCGGCAACAGTTCCCGTCCCCAGTACCTCAGATTCACGTACCCATGGCAGTTAACCCTCTGGCTGAACCTCGTCTTCCACCTCCCCAACGGTTGTCAGGTGATCCAAGTGCTTGTAAAGTGTTTCTCACCCAATGTTCTCTCTCCTTCGAGCTGCAACCCTCGTCGTTCCCCACCGACCGGTCTAAGATCGCATATATCATCACCCTGCTGTCGGAAAAGCCCTGGCCTGGGCTACTGCTGTGTGGGATGCCCATAGTTCCTGCTGTGCCAGCTACTCTGCCTTTGCTGAGGAATTCAAATGAGTGTTTCAAGGCACAAGCAGTGGTCCTGACTCAGCCAAACAGGTCGGCGCAGCGTGACGGACTATGCCAACCAGTTCCGCACGGTGGCAGCAGCGAGTGGCTGGAACAACGAGGCGCTCACGGTGTGCTTTCTGAAAGGCCTTTCCGACACTATCCAAGATGAACTGACCACCGGACAATCTCGAGTCCCTGATCAAGTTGGCCTCACGCATTGACCAGCGTCTGAGAGAGAGAGAACTCAACCGTAGACCTCTAGCCCCTATCAGTCCCAGCTCCGAGTCCCCACCTTTATCCTCGCTGGCTCCACCGGAACCCATGCAGATTGGACGCATCTCCCAGGCTGAAAGAGACCGCCGGATGAGGGAGCGACGCTGTCTATATTGCGGCAAACCAGGCCATTTCCGTTCCACGTGTCCCAGGCTCCAGGAAACGCTCTGTCCCGTACAGACCGGGGGAACGGTAACAGGAAACATAACCTCCTCCCATCCGTCCAACTCCCGTCTACTCATTCCAGTCATCCTTTCCCGGGACAACCACAAGCTTCACCTTCAAGCCTTGGTAGACTCTGGAGCCGCAGGTAACTTCATGGATGGTGTCTGGGCGAAGGAGAATGGCGTTCCTCTGAACCTCTAAGTGACCCCATGAGGGTTACTACATTGGATGGAAGCCCTTTGGGATCTGGACTTGTCACTCATGTCACTACCTCCTTGCGACTTTCAGTTTCACAACACCAGGAATTGCTGAACTTTCATTTGATCTCCTGTTCCGAGTTCCCTCACGTCCTTGGATACCCCTGGCTTCCCAGCCATAACCCTCACATCGACTGGTCTGTGGGCACTATCAAGCAGTGGGGTCCTACGTGCCAAGCTACTTGTATTTTCCCTAATTCCCCGAGTTCTACTCCCGAGTCTTTAGAATCCATCGACCTGACCCGAGTTCCCGAGTGTTACCATGATCTCAAACTGGTATTTAGCAAACAGAGGGCCACCATGCTACCACCCCATAGACCTTATGATTGCCCCATCGAACTGTTTCCGGGCACTTGCCCCCAGGGGTCGGATCTTTTCCCTATCTCCACCCGAACGAGCTGCTATGGATACCTACATCAAGGACACTCTGGAAGCAGGCCTCATGCGTCCATCCACCTCCCGACGGGAGCAGGGTTTTTCTTTGTGGCCAAGAAAGACGGTGGATTACGTCCTTGCATCGACTACCGGGGACTCAATGCCATAACCGTCCGTAACCGTTACCCGCTACCCCTTATGGCCACAGCCTTCGAGCTGCTCCAGGAAGCAGTTGTTTTCACTAAGCTTGACCTGCGGAACGCATATCATCTTGTGCGGATCAGACCTGGTGACGAGTGGAAGACCGCTTTCAACACGCCTACTGGTCACTATGAATACTTGGTGATGCCCTTCGGCCTGACCAACGCCCCCCAGCGGTGTTCCAAGCGCTCATAAACAATGTGCTTAGGGATATGCTTAACATATTTGTGTTTGTTTACTTGGATGACATCCTCATCTTTTCGAGCTCTCTTCAAGTACACACAAAGCATGTCAGACAAGTACTCAAACGCCTCCTAGACAGCCATCTGTACGTTAAGCCGGAAAATGTGAATTCCATTCATCCCGAGTACAATTCCTGGGATTTGTAGTGGAACCCGGTCGAGTCCAAATGGACCCCAGGAAGGTAGAGGCGGTGGCGGATTGGCCCACCCCAAATCCGTTAAGGAAGTTCAGCGTTTCCTGGGCTTCACTAACTTTTACCGCAAGTTCATCAAGAACTTCAGCTTGGTGGCAGCCCCTCTCTCAGCTTTAACCAAGGGTGGCAATGCAAGGTTTTTGTGGGGAAGAGAAGCTGAGACGGCCTTCCAAGGACTCAAGCAGCGCGTCCTCTCTGCTCCCATCCTGATACTACCGACTACGGATGAACCGTTTGTGGTGGAGGTAGACGCCTCAGAGGTTGGTGTTGGAGCTGTCCTGTCTCAGAGGGGTGAAGACAAGAAGCTTCATCCGTGCGCTTTCTTCTCACACCGGCTTACCCCGGCTGAGAGGAACTACGATGTGGGGGATCGTGAACTCCTAGTGGTTAAGATGGCATTGAAGGAATGGAGACACTGGCTCGAGGGGGCTTCTCACCCGTTTCAAGTGCTTACGGACCACAAAAATCTGGAGTATATCCAGCAGGCGAAGCGGTTGAACTCTAGACAAGCTAGATGGTCTCTTTTCTTCAATCGATTCCAGTTTATCCTCACCTATCGGCCCGGGTCGAAGAATCTCAAACCGGATGCCCTGTCCCGAGTCTACGCTCCTGCCATTCGAGATGACACGGACATGCCTGTCCTTCCTGCTGCTAAGATCGTGGCTCCGATCTCGTGGCAAGTTGAGGATACCGTGAGACGAGCTCAAGCTATTGAACCGGACCCGAAAGGAGGTCCTGCCAATCGGTTGTTTGTCCCCAAGGCAGTGAGGACTCAGGTCCTTCTGTGGGGGCACTCCTCTCGCCTCACCTGTCACCCGGGCGTAGGTCGCACCTTGGAGTTCATCCAGCGTAAGTTCTAGTGGCCTACCATAAGAGAAGACGTTGCCACTTTCGTCAATGCCTACCCCGTGTGCTGCCAGGGCAAATCTTCTCACCTCCGCCCGCAAGGACTCCTTCACCCTTTACCTGTTCCCCACAGACCCTGGTCCCATATCTCGTTGGACTTTATTACTGGCCTTCCTCCATCCCATGGCAATACTACTATCCTAGTCATAATCGACAGGTTTTCTAAGGCGGCCAGGTTCGTCCCTCTGACTAAGTTAGCTTCTGCCAAGGAAATGGCTGAGTTGGTAATTAATCATGTGTTCCGAGTCTTCGGCATTCCTCAAGATATGGTTTCTGACAGAGGTCCCCAGTTCGCCTCTAGGTTTTGGAAGGCCTTCTGCCAACTCATGGGGGCTTCTGCCAGTATATCTTCAGGGTACCATCCGAGTCAACGGCCAAACAGAGAGGATGAATCAAGAGCTGGAAACCACCCTCCGATGTATGACTCGTAACAACCCGTCCACATGGTCGTCCTTCATTGTTTGGGCCGAATACGCGCACAACACCTTGCGCTCCTCCTCCACTGGTATGTCCCCACGCAGTGTCAGTTTGGCTATGCCCCTCCATTGTTCCGGACCAGGAGGCAGAAGTCAGAGTGCCTTCAGCCTTGAAGTTCGTCAGACGCTGTCGGCTTATGTGGAGGAAGACCCGTCTTAATCTTATGCGTTCCTCACAGAGGTACCAACAACAAGCCAACAGACGTCGCCGTCCCGGGCCTACCCTGCGCCCTGGCCAGAGAGTCTGGCTCTCCACAAGAGACTTACCACTACGGGTGGAGTCTCGCAGGCTGTCCCAAAAATACATCGGTCCCTTTAAGGTTGCCAGGAGAGTTAACCCAGTTTCTTATCGCCTACACTTACCCAGATCCCTTAAGATTAATCCCACGTTTCACATTTCCTTATTAAAACCTGTTGTTTTTCTCCCCTTGTCCCGCAGACAGACCTCCCCCTCCGCCTCGTGTCATTGGAGGCCAGCCGGCTTATACCGTCCATCGGATACTGGATTCCCGCTGGGTGCAGCGGTCCTGGCAGTATCTGGTGGACTGGGAAGGCTACAGTCCCGAGGAGCTCTCCTGGGTTCCTGCCAAAGACATACTGGACCCTGACCTCATTCGTCAGTTCAGGGCCCTCCACCCTGAGAGAGCTGGTAGGAACGTCAGGAGCCGTTCCTAGGGGGGATTCTGTCAGGATTTGGCCAGGGTTGTTCCGGTTTTTGGTCACTAGATGCCCCCATTGTGCCTTTTGACCTTTTTGTTTTCCCTTGATCCCCATTATTATTTGCACCTGTGCCTCGTTTCCCCTGATTGTATTTAAACCCTTTGTTTTCCTCAGTTCTGTGCTCTGTGTTTGTATGTTAGCACCCAGCCCTAGTACTCTGTGAACTCTTGTTGTTCCCGGTGGACTCTCTTGTGGAATTCTGTTTTTGTTCTTGTTTGTTTTTTTTTTTTTTGAGTATCTTTTGAGGCTTTTTTTGTGCTATACCTTCCACCTTGTGGATTTACCTTTTGTCTTGGAGGATTACCTTTGTTCTTGTGGAATTCCTTTTGAGGTTGTGGAGTTACATGTTTTCCTGAAGAACTTCACTTTTTACTTCATTAAATACACCGTCTCAAGTACTGCTGTGTCTGCCTCATCTTCTGGGTTCTGCCGACTATTCGTGGCTCAGTTGGTTAAGTGACTGTTTCTCACTCCGGAGACCCGGGTTCGTAACCGGGTCCTGACATACACTCAATTAGTATTTGGTAGCATTGCCTTTCAATTGTTTAACATGGGTCAAACGTTTCGGGTAGCCTTCCACAAGCTTCCCACAATAAGTTGGGTGAATTTTGGCCCGTTCCTCCTGACAGAGCTGGTGTAACTGAGTCAGTTTTGTAGGCCTCCTTGCTCGCATACGCTTTTTCAGTTCTGCCCACAAATTCTCCATTGGACTGAGGTCAGGGCTTTGTGATGGCCACTTCAATAGCTTGACTTTGTTGTCCTTTTTGCCACAACTTTGGAAGTATGCTTGGGGTCATTGTCCATTTGGAAGACACATTTGCGACCGAGCTTTAACTTCCTGACTGATGTCTTGAGATGTTGCTTCAATATATCCACATAATTTTCCTCCCTCATGACGCCATCTATATTGTGAAGTGCACCAGTTCCTCCTGCAACAAAGCACCCCCACAACATGATGCTGCCACCCCCGTGCTTCATGGTTGAGATGGTGTTCTTAGGCTTGCAAGCCTCCCCCTTTTTCCTCCAAACATAACAATGGTCATTATGGCCAAACAGTTCCATTTTTTGTTTCATCAGACCAGAGGACATTTCTCCAAAAAGTATGATCTTTGTCCCCATGTGCAGTTGCAAACCGTAGTCTGACTTTTTTATGGCAGTTTTGGAGCAGTGGCTTCCTCCTTGCTGAGCGGTTTTTCAGGTTGTGTCGTCATAGGACTCATTTTACTGTGGATATAGATACTTGTGTACCTGTTTCCTCCAACATCTTCACAAGGTCCTTTGTTGTTGTTCTGGGGTTGATTTGCACTTTTCGCACCAAAGTACGTTCATCTCTAGGAGACAGAACGCGCCTCCTTCCTTAGCGGTATGACGGCTGCGTGGTCCCATGATGTTTATGGGACAAAAGAAATCAGCCAAGACCTCAGGAAAAAAATGGTAGACCTCCACAAGTCTGGTTCATCGTTGGGAGCCATTTCCAAACACCTGAAGGTACCGCGTTCATCTGTACAAACAATAATACTAATGGAAATTTGGAAATTGCTCCCAAGAATGAACCAGACTTGTGGAGGTCTACAATTTTTTTTCTGAGGTCTTGGCTGATTTATTTTGTTTTTCCCATGATGTCAAGCAAAGAGGCACTGAGTTTGAAGGCAGGCCTTGAAATACAGCCTATCACAAGCTTCTAAAGCCATGACATCATTTTCTGGAATTTTCCAAGCTGTTTCAAGGCACAGTCAACTTAGTGTATGTAAACTTCTGACCCAGTGGAATTGTGATACAGTGAATAATAAGTGAAATAACCCGTCTGTAAACAATTGTTGGAAGAATTACTTGTGTCATGCACAAAGTAAATCCTAACCGACTTGCCAAAACTACAGTTTGTTAACAAGAAATTTGTGGAGTGGTTGAAAAACGAGTTTTAATGACTCCAACCTAAGTGTATGTTAACTTCCGACCTCAACATTTTATGATATTAGTATTTAGCAGACACTTTTTCCAAAGCGACTTACAGAACTGTCAATATTGACAGTGACACACTTCTCTCTCTCAGGTGCTGGGTACATGCATGAGACAGTGGACGTGAGGCGGCAGCTCAGTCACTACCAGGTGGCGTCTCGTAGTCATGTGACATCCTCTAGCCCTACCGCCCGGCCCCAGGCTGTGAGCTCTGACCCCCGGCCGGACGGCATCCTGACCTGTGAGTTCTGTGAGTTCAGTTCGGGATACATGCAGAGCCTGAGACGCCACTACAGAGACCGACACGGAGGCAAGAAACTGTTCAAGTGCAAAGACTGCTCCTTCTTCACCTGCTCCAAGTAAGGAAATGAATGTTACTGTGACAACATAAGATGGTCTCTTTTTCAATTTCAATCACGTCCTCTTTCCATTTTCTCAAACCGCATTGGAGGAGAGGATCCAAGGTCCCTCATTTCGGACCTTCTCCTCCAAAGCATTTTGAGAAAGTGAAGAAGAGAGTGGACGTACGAAATCACGGAGAGACAAATTGGGAAAGAGCCTATGTCTTCCTTTTCTTCTTTTTATGATGGTTGGTTGACAACTGAGTTGTGGGTTGTTTTTTCTTATGTCCATTCGGCCTCACTAGATCTATTCTGTTCTTCTCAGGTCGACATTCACCATGCATGTGGAAGCAGGACACACTGTGGTTCCTGAGGAGGGTCCCAAAGACCTACGCTGTCCCCTCTGTCTCTACCACACCAAATACAAGAGCAATATGATCGACCACATCGTCCTGCACAGGGGTAAGCCAAGACAAAACCTGTGATTACTTGTTTTATGTGCTCAAATATTGTTAAGACAATTTAGAGGAAATAACTGTTAGTGCCAGGTGGAAGGAGCTCATTGAGTCTCCCTAAAAGTCAAAGCTGTACTAGTATTTTAGTGCTTGACATCGCGCCGTATTGTCGCACACCAAAATGATTAGCTATACTTATTAAGTTACATCTTCACAGTTGGAGGTGCTATGATGCTGTTGACACAATATTTATCTCTTTCTCTCTCCCCCTCCCTCACTCCCTCCCTCTACCCCCTTCTTCCCTACCCCAGAGGAGCGTGTGGTGCCCCTGGAAGTGTCTCGCTACAAGCTGTCTCGCCACCTGGCCGGCGCGGAGTTGCACCTCACCAAGCACAATGAGATGAAACCCTACCAGTGCCAGCTGTGCTACTACGACAGCAGGCAGCGCTACCAGCTGGAGACACATCTCCGAGAGGAGCACAAGGTAGGTCAGAACTACAAGTCCCAGCATGCACCCTGGCTCAAACCTACAGCTGTTTTAATACAAGTACCTGGAGAGCTAGCATTTGGTAGGATGGGTCGGCTTTAAAAGAAAATGATCCAAAATGACCTACTTACTGTTTAAAGCAGGCAGTTTTCAAGGATGTCGCCCTGAGACGAGGTCGCGTCAACTTGTATACAGTTCCGTTTTGGCACACCTTAACCTCAGAGATGAAAACCCAAAAGGCTTGGATACCTTGATTGTAAAACAATGGCTTCAATTGGTCTTTAGTGTTTTTAACATCAGTGTCTAATAAGTTCTGAGTTATTTCAGTACTGTATCATGATATCTCCATGACATGCAGATCAAATGTGCTCACCGATAAAAGGATCTGTAGTCATACAAAGTAGATCATGCCAGATTATTCAAATCCCACACACATATGCTTGGTAGGAAGAAGCTGCCTGCTATCTATTCTGAGTGCATATCACAAATAATAGGTTTCATTTCCCTTAGTCCCATAATGGGGATAATGCATGAGATGCTGAGCGAGGTCACATGGCATTTCATGAGGTTGAAGTATACATTAAACTTAAAAGGGGCACAGACGGAGACAGCAGTGCTTGCTCCCTTTCAAGGGAAGGAAGAGAGAAGTTACTCTTACTGTGTGCTCATTGTTGGCCAATTACAGCAACTCTTTCTGACACGATACCTGTCAATCATAGTGTGTGGTGGAGTGCTCATAGATTGTAAAATAAAAATGTACTTCTTGTTGAATAATAGCATTATATACAGTACCACTAAACATGAGCAACTTGAACTGCCTGTAGAATGTGTATTCAGAGACAGTCCCATTGGGCAGCAGATTGAAATGACTTCATTACAACCTGTTCACAACCAGAATTTGTTGTATCAGTTCCAGTAATACCCAATGGGGTCTTCATACTCAGTGATGTAGTGGGGGGAAAAGAAACTGCCATTCACGGGGAATAAAGTAACACTTCCTATACTTTCAATGCACTTTTACTCTCAAGGTGTTTACCTTCCACTGCAACACTGATCATACTGATTAATCTATTATTAATTAATCAATCAATCATACCTCTTGTCTTTTTTTGTTGATCAGGTGATCCGTAACTTTGAGTTGATGGGGCAGGTCAACCTGGATCAGCTGGATGCTATAAAGGAGAGGAACAGTAGTGCCGAGGAGGAAGAGGCGATGGAGGAGGATGGATTAGGAGTGATGGAGGAAGAGATTGTGGAGGATGAAGTGGAGATGGAGGAGAGTATAGATGAAGAGCTAGAGCAGAAGGAGGAGGAGGAGGAGAAGAGGATTGAGGAGGAAGAGGCAGAGGCAGAAAAGCCAGCTCCAAAAGGTTAACAAGGATCTTCATCATTATTGATATGACTAACAACTCAGTGGCCTTGTGGTTAGTGTCCGCCCTGAGATTGGAAGGTTGTGAGTTCAATCCCTGGCCGAGCCATACCAAATACTGTAAAAATGGGACCTGATGCTTCTCCATTTGGAACTCAGCATTAAGGAGATATATTGTGGGTAAGGCCCTGCGATAGACTAGGGTCCTGTCCAGGGGGTGTACTTGTACATAAAGCTGCCTCTCGCTACAGAAACAGAAGATAGTTTCCTTCCCTATGAGCCATTCTGGCTCGCACAAGCCAAGGCTCATGCAAGCCTACTTACTTACTACTAACAATATGACTAACAATGCCAAATTGCATCTCTGTTGGCTGCTACCAAAAGGTTTGGGCTCAGTCCCATTTCAATGCAGTCAATTCAGAAATTCCAATTCAGTTACTTCCTGAATTTAAATGGGATTCACTCAAGCCTTGTAATCTGACATGACTGGGTCTCTGCTGTATCTGTATGGGCTGATATCATATCATACGCCCCTCTCATCATGCTGATCTCTGTCTGTTCCCCAGACGTCCCAGTAGTTTCCCCCAGCAGCAGCAGTGTGACTGCCTCCGCTGAGAAGCGCTTCCCCTGTGAGTTCTGTGGTCGCTGCTTCACTAACAGCATAGAGTGGGAACGGCACGTCCTCCGACACGGCATGTAAGTCTCTTTCTCTCTCTCTCTTCCTACCTCCGTCTCTCCTTCTGCCTCACTCACATACTTTCTCCCTCCCTCCCCATCTCTCTCTCCTTACCCCTCTTCCTCCCTTCCTCTTTCTTCTGCATGTTTTCCCCCAATATTCTCCTGTGGTAATGGACATTGACCTTTCCCCCTCTCATCATAATACAGGACTGTTACCAACAGCAGAACAGACACTAGCACCACCCCCGCAATAGACGCATCAGCCTCAGCTCTGCCTTCTATTGGCTCGTCGACCATTGGGACGATGACGGACAGAGGATTGGACCTATCTAGCAACGGCATGGAAGTGGGGAAAGAATATGCCTCCGACCTATTACAGAGTAGTAACAATCTGAATGAGGAAGACAACAAAGAAATGCTTGAAACCAAAAAATGACATATAAGAAGATGGAAGAGAAGAGTACTGGGGCCTAACATTGTAGTCACTTTGCTAGAGACTATACATTAGGTTGTATTGATATTGGGTTGGGTATCAAAAATAGGCTGCTAAAGAAAGAAAAGAAAATTATGGAAACAAAAAAGAATTGTCACCTTTTGGAGTACTGTTAGATTTTAAGTGTTACATATTGGAAACTATAGGTTGTGTTACATCCTACATTTTTTAAATGGCTGAACCTTAAAATGAGTCAATGGTCCCGTAGGACAGATGTTAATATATTGGTAACCAATAGTGAATGTTACTGTAAAGCACACATTATGGTCAAATCTGCAGTTTCTACAGTTTAAAGTCCGAGATCATGTCTACTAACTACAATATTTTGTAGAAGGAAAGAGTGGGTCACATTTCCCAAAAACGTGTTTGAAATTGTGGGAAGAAATGTTGGGGGAATTTTCTTTTTATATATACGTAGATATACTGACCCCTTGGAAGTTCCAAATGAGGGATTCTATAAATGTAGATAACCTACTGTATGAGCTACCACATTCAGTTCCCTGACGCCCTTTTAACCTCACTGCTACCAACAAGATCCTAATATACTTATAATCCCATCATCTAGTGTTGTAATATTGAGGGACAGGCCGTGTGTGAGAGATGACTCATCTGGGCCTGTATTCATAAAACATTTCAGAGTAGGAGAGCTGTTTTGCCTTTTAGATCAAACTGAATATGATTATATGGACATGGGGGACCTGATCCTAGATCGATCTTCTCAGCTGTCACTCTCCTCCCCATCCATACTAGCTGTAAAACCACACGGTAGAACGGTTTCTGTGATTTGACCCGGATGGTAACTTTACATTAGTTAACCTTTTTATTTTTAGCCTTGTGTTATTAATCAAGTAGAATAATTCCTTGAGGAATAGTTGCACCTTATTTGTCTATAGTATATTTCAAACTTTGATTTGTTACATTTTTAGAATATTGACTCGACTTTTGCCCCAAAGTTTATATATAGCAAATTGTTATATACTGTAGTACCCTTGAATATGATAAATATGCCTTCGGCCTTAGGCATTCCCAGCACTTCCACTCTTTAATACAGCTTTTGTCTTTTGTCCATCCTCTGACAGTTGTAAATTTGAAAGTGAACTGACACAAGTGTCCCCACAACATGATAACCAGCAGTTGAATCAATAATGTTTATTATTGTGCCATTGATTGGTTTCCTTGTTATTTTTGTTTATCAATAACAAGTCAGATGTTGTTGTAAAACCTACACTGTCGTCTGTGACACAGTGCTTGTCATCAATGTCAGAAGAACATAGAGGGAATGCTGTACATCCTGAAGCTATAGTTTCTCTTTCTGACATTACACATGGGGGAAATGGCATGATGCAAGCAGATAATTCACCTCATCAACAGATAATTGTGACAGCATTTATAAGAGAACGTGTAAGTACGCTAGAGAAACGGATTATAAAACGTGACTGACCAGCCATGTGAAAGTACAACACTTAGGTGTTTAACTTACATTTTGCAGTGTACAGTGCTGTGTTCTATTATTGTGTGTGAAGATGATTCTGAAGTCTGGTCTCCTGTATGCTTTTTAGACTACGCTGTTTTGACAAATAAGGCAGAGATTGTATATGTTAGAAGTTGCTGCTCAAATACCCCAAAGCCTTATTAGAATAATGAATAGCAATTATCTCAAGCTTCGTCAATATAAATGCTTTCCTTCCAACACTGGTTGGTTGGAACCGATACAAACCAATACAAAGTGATTGACAGTGTATCTGTACTATGACTCCTTTGAGTCATCAAAGGAGAAACGCAAAAACAAAACAAAAATGGAAATGTGCTCTTGGTACCAAAATATTTAGCTGGCTATGTTTGCTACAATGTTCTTTCTTGAGTAACGAATCATTGTTGCAAAGGGGGTTGGAACCCAGAGACATAAATACATGTATATATGGCTCTGGTAAAATCCTAGTCCCCTATAGGGTGCATTCTGAGAGTCATGCATGTACATATGTGATATGCAGTTGTGTATAGAAAAACAAACTACTTGTCAAGTGTTTGAAACTGTGGTGTTTCAGAAAGGAAATGTTTACCTTTTTCCTTTTAGGTGTTGGTCTCATATGAAACAAATAAACAAAAATAGATCAAGTAAAAACATGAAAACCTTTGTGGAGTGAGCTGTTTTTCAGACTCCCAAATCAAAACGTTATAATAAGCTGTTGTACAACGTCTGGTTGATAAGAAATATGTCTTCTTTTATTTTGTACCTTTAAGAACAACAACATGGGGGTGATTTGGTGCTGAATCTTTTACCCCTCCTCCTTTAAAAGGACTAGCTTAGCTTTTTAAACATGAACCCAATAGAGAAACGTTTGTTTGAGGAAATAAGCTTTTTTGAAGTGGGGTTAATTTGGGATTTTGTAAGGTGGTTGGAACTGTCCTGTCTCTCTGTATCCCAAATTGGTTGCTTTTCCATTGTCCATTTTGAATAGACATCTGTTAAATACTCACTGTATTCAGTGTCTCACTGTACAATAAGGTGATGAGACTTTGTTGGTCTCACCCCTTCCTCCCGCATCCCAATTGAACCCCTGCTCGTCATAGCACACTGGATACTTGTATGTATATATTTAGTTTGTTTCCATGATGTTTCTCTTCTCTTCTTCTCTTCAGACTGTTCTCCATTGTTTGACTACCTTAGATTCTCCATCTTGCCTTTCTCCTGTGAAAATCTGATTCCTGATGGTGGGTTGTGATATTACCTAGAATGATTGTTTACAATTGTATTCCATTTTATCTCTGGATATTCTGTAAATATTGTAACTCATTGTCTTTTTTTAACTTGTTAATAAAGTTATCAGATAACGGTACTCTGTAGTTGTTGTTGATGTCAGGGACTATAGTTGCGTTCTGTTTGTTGTTTCCAATCGGATATAGCTGTTTTATGTGTCTCTGTCACAAATTCCCAGAAATCGCAGGTCAATCCGCGTAATAATTTTTTATTTTGAATTGAATGTAATATTTTATGTTGTTCTTGTCTATAACTGTTCTGTACTTTGTAATGTATTTGTATGTTTTATGTGGACCCCAGGAAGAGTAACTACTGTATGAGCAGTAGCTAATGTGGATCCTAATAAACTAAACTAAACCATTGTTTCAGGTTACTGACACTCCAAAAACAATTCTTTGTACAGGCCAAATCTATTAGTATGCCTTTCCCCAATAGCTGTCATGAATTGTAATGCTCGAAGCGAAAGCAAGCTTCCAAGAAAGCAGATTACAAACATCAATGCCTGCTTTCAAGGACAGAATGGATGAGATTCTCGAAGATGAAATCATACAAAAAGTGTTTCACAATCACTGCTATGCAAACAATTGTTATCCTTAATTCATTATGTATTATTTATTACTCATCCCATCCCTCATGGTTGCTAATCATTTGTTAGTGTAATAATAATCATTTTTGGATGATTCCAGAGAATGAGAAATGGATAAATATCAAATACGTTTGCTTGCTGCAGTTGTCGTCCTACAATGCGGCTTGTTTGAATGTGTCTGTCATAGACGGTGGCAATCTTCTGTTAGATCAAATGTCTTTATGCATCTTCAATCGTCTGTTAGTGGAGTGATGCACCCATCCCTTGGTGGCAGAGGACAAAGAGAAAGTTCAAAGGAGAAGCCATCCCAAATGGCACCCTATTCCCTATATAGTGCACTACTTTGGACCGGGACCCATAGGGCTCTGGTCCAAAGTAGTGCACTATGTAGGGGATAGGGTGCCATTTTTATTTGCATAATCCTTTGTCTCTCCCGTCAGTCACAGATTTTTTTTTAAATTATGTGACAAACATTCGGTAGACTGTGAAACCAGCGGACCAATCCAGGCTATATTCACAGCTGGGACTCCCTCCTCATCTGTCCATAGATCTGAGAAAGTGGCCAGAGAAGAGAAAAAGGATACAGACAACTGTCCGTTCTGTAGCTACCAGAGAGATGAACTGTCCTAGGGCAGGGTAGTTCTAGAACTCCCTAGTAGGATGTCTGGTTAAAACAGCTATGGTTTACTTTCACTGTCAAAGATTAAACTGTCGTGACCTAATCAATCTGATCGTGATAATCGATATAAGAGTGACGTCTCGATACGAGCGAAGATCTTTTATGAAGATTTCATAGGAGTTTTTATGAACCCTTTAGATGAACTACCATGCCAATGTCAGTCCCTACTCTACAACTTGTTCATTTTACCGTCCTCTCTCTATACAGGCAGTCCTGTTGGATGGTTGCCACGGAGAGAGAGTCCTCAGAGCAGCTCATAATAGTCACAACAGCTTGTCCACAGGAAATAGCTACGGAGTGAGAAGACATCCCAGTGGTCCATGATTCTATGTTCCACCCTTCCACCTGCCCAGCTAACAACACGTTCCCACAACTTTAGAAAATGTTCCCTTAATTAACTAAGGTTTGCATAAGAATGTTCCTGTGAGGTGCAAGGAATGTTTCCAAGAGACCATTGCCTTAATGTTAAATAGAACTTACCCAGAACATTGTTACCATGTTCTCACAATTTAAGATATGAGGCCTCCCGAGTGGCGCAGTGGTCTAAGGCACTGTATAGCAGTTGCTAGCTGTGCCACAAGAGATCCTGGTTCGAGTCCAGGCTTCTTTTGCAGCAGGCTGCGACCTGAAGACCCATGGGGCAGCGCACAATTGGCCCAGCGTCCGGGTTAGGGGAGGGTTTGGCCAGCAGGCATGTCCTTGTCCCATCACACTCTAGCGACTCCTGTGGCGGGCTGGGCGCATGCACGCTGACACGGTCGCCAGGTGTATGGTGTTTCCTCCGACACATTGGTGTGGCTGTCTTCCGGGTTAAGCGGACATTGTGTCAAGAAGCAGTGCGGCTTGGTTGGGTCGTATTTCGGAGGACGCATGGCTCTCGACCTTCGCCTTTCCTGAGTCCGTCGGAGTTGACTGTAGCTACCGATTGGGGAGAAAAAAAATAGAGAGAGATTTTTTAAGATATGAATGTTCTAGACATGTTTCATGGGAACGCTGCAAGAACAGTAATGTGTCCAGTTTTCTGTGGGTTAGGAGAATATTCCATCAACGTCCCACAAAACATACACAGAACTTGGATGCCATGTTCTCAGAATACAAGGTATTAACGTTCTTGACACGTTTCATAGTAACTTTGCGAGAACACTTCTGTGTATCAGTTGTCAGGACATCGCCTGATTGTCCCAAAGAACCCCCATACACATCAATCCCTGTTACTGTTGCCAAGTCAATGAACTATAACTATACTAGCCCAATAGGCACATGCATTTCGCTACACTCGCATTAACATCGGCTAACCATGTGTATGTGACAAATAAAATTGGATTTGATTTGATTTGCTCTCGATACCGTATATCCCTTATTGGGACAGTGATTCAGGCATTAGTCATTGGTGCTGGTGGCCTGAGTTTCAGACTGGCTCGGGAGGTCACCCTACTCTCACATTTTTAGCAATCTTAATGTAATTATTTGGCAACAGTTAAAACACACCTATCTGACCTAATTACAATTCATTTCTCAATGACACATGTTTGTTCTACATGAAATATGTGGTGTTAGATTTCAAAAAGACGATAGTGTTCTCTTTCGAGATGCTCAGCTATATACAATCAATAAATACTGATAATTGAATGTGGTCATAATTCGTGCTCAAGGGGAAATCCTATGGATTCCCATCTTTCAATGAGAAACTAATTTTATTAGATGAGATAGGTGTGTTGTGTAACTGTTGCCAAATAATGACATTAAAGAGCAAATTCCCCTAAAAACGTATAATTTTGAAAACAGCCTATGTGGCATCGATATGAGTCCGAAACATTTATTCTACTGTCAAAATGTACTACAAAGTGTACATTTGTTACATTTTGTCATAAAGTCAGTCTTATCCAAAACAGAGATTGTGAGACTTGTGGTTGTGACTGCATCACAACATAAATGAAGGTTGGGTTTGCTTCAATCCTACCCACATGCTCACAGCTGGCATCTATAAATTACACAATGTACATGGGACAATATGTTAAAATTCCAATAGCTCCAGGTTTCAATTACTTAAAAACCTCAAACCAACTATAACTTGTAGAAATTCATATACATATATTGAAAGGATTTCATGAGAAAACTAAAAGGTGTGCAACATGAAAATATTGTCTAATTTACATTGTGTAATTTATTGACGGTCCCTAACTAGCCCCTGAGGCAGGCTATCCAAAGTCAAACTTTGCCACAGTGTACACCAGCCGGCTGAAGCTAATTGGCAAAATAATTTCTCCAACTCTTCCCACTTGTGAACACACACACAAAACACCCATATCAAACCACAACCTGAAACCAACTCATGTTGGAATGGTTGCTAGAATTTCTTAATGAACCAAATCCATAACAATGCCAAATTAGGAAGTGCAGGCCCTTTTAACATGATTTGCTAAGAATGTGAGAGTACAGCAAATCCCCTAGCGGGTCTCAAACCTAGGCCATCAGCATCAATGAAGGACACCCTAACCACTGTCCCAATAAGGGATATCCCTAGGACATGTACTTATTGGGCGTGTATAGTTAGGCCCTGTCCAGAAGAAACCCTAATCCCACCTCCCTAGGCACTTGTCGAGAGCTTCAAGTTCCTCTGTGTCCACATCACTAAGGAACTATCACGGTCCACACACATCAACACAGTCGTGAAGAGGGTACCCCAACTCCTCTTTCCCCTTCGGAGGCTGGAAAGATTTGGCATGGGCCCTCAGATCCTCAAAAAGTCCTACAGCTGCACCATTAAGAGTATCTTGACTGGCTGCATCACCGCTTGGTATGGCAACTGCTTGGCATCTGACCGCAAGGCGCCACAGAGGGTAGTTTATCAGTATATCCCTGTCAACCAGGACCTCTATAACAGGCAGTGTCCGAGGAAGGCCCTAAAAATTGTCAAAGACTCCAGCCACCCAAGTCATAGAGTGTTCTCTCTGCTACCGCACGGCAAGCGGTACCGATGCACCAAGGCTGGAAACAACAGGACCCTGAACAGCTTCTACCCCCAAGCTATAAGACTGCTACATAGTTAGTTAAATAGCTAACCAATAGCTACCCAGAACAATCTGCATTGACCCTTTTTGCACTAGATCTTTTGACTTATCACATAGGTTGCTGTTACTGTTTATTATCTATCCCATTGCCTAGTCACTTTATCCCTACCTATATGTACATATCTACCTCAATTAATATATATATATATATATTATATATATTTATATATATATATATATATTTTTTATTTTAATCTGCATTGTTGGGAAGTAAGCATTTCACTGTTAGTCTACACCTGTTGTTTACGAAGCATTTTGTAGATCTGATAGGTGTAAGGCTGTAAGCAATAGGGTGAAAACACTCCAAAGTAGATCTCAGCTCTGTTAAAAGTACACAAAAAAGACAACTTTTATTGATTATAGTCATTCCGGCGCCGACAGAGATGGCCGCCTCGCTTCGCGTTCCTAGGAAACTATGCAGTCTTTTGTTTTTTTTTACGTGTTATTTCTTACATTAGTACCCCAGGTCATCTTAGGTTTCATTACATACAGTCGAGAAGAACTACTGAATATAAGATCAGCGTCAACTCACCATCAGTACGACCAAGAATATGATTTTCGCGACGCGGATCCTGTGTTCTGCCTTTCAGCCAGGACAATGGAATGGATCCCATGCGGCGACCCAAAAAAACGACTCCGTAAAAGAGGGAAACGAGGCGGCCTTCTGGTCAGACTCCGGAGAAGGGCACATCGTGCACCACTCCCTAGCATTCTTCTCGCCAATGTCCAGTCTCTTGACAACAAGGTTGATGAAATTCGAGCAAGGGTAGCATTCCAGAGGGACATCAGCGACTGTAACGTTCTTTGCTTCACGGAAACATGGCTCACTGGAGAGACGCTATCGGAAGCGGTGCAGCCAGCGGGTTTCTCCACGCATCGTGCCGACAGAAACAAACATCTTTCTGGTAAGAGGGGCGGGGGCGTATGCCTTATGGCTAACGAGACGTGGTGTGATCATAGAAACATACAGGAACTCAAATCCTTCTGTTCACCTGATTTAGAATTCCTCACAATCAAATATCGACCGCATTATCTACCAAGAGAATTCTCTTTGATTATAATCACAGCCGTATATATTCCCCCCCAAGCAGACACATCGATGGCTCTGAACAAACTTTATTTGACTCTTTGCAAACTGGAATCCATACATCCTGAGGCTGCATTCATTGTAGCTGGGGATTTTAACAAGGCTAATCTGAAAACAAGACTCCCTAAATTGTATCAGCATATCGATTGCGCAACCAGGGCCGGGAAAACCTTGGATCATTGTTACTCTTCCGCGACGCATATAAGGCCCTGCCCCGCCCTCCTTTCGGAAAAGCTGACCATGACTTCATTTTGTTGACCCCTGCCTACAGACAGAAACTAAAACAAGAAGCTCCCACGCTGAGGTCTGTCCAACGCTGGTCCGACCAAGCTGATTCCACACTCCAAGACTGCTTCCATCACGTGGACTGGGATATGTTTCGTATTGCGTCAGATAACAACATTGACGAATACGCTGATTCGGTGTGCGAGTTAATTAGAACGTGCGTTGAAGATGTCGTTCCCATAGCAACGATTAAACCATTCCCTAACCAGAAACCGTGGATTGATGGCAGCATTCGCGTGAAACTGAAAGCGCGAACCACTGCTTTTAATCAGGGCAAGGTGACTGGTAACATGACCGAATACAAACAGTGCAGCTATTCCCTAAGCAAGGCTATCAAACAAGCTAAGCGTCAGTATAGAGACAAAGTAGAATCTCAATTCAACGGCTCAGACACAAGAGGTATGTGGCAGGGTCTACAGTCAATCACGGACTACAAGAAGAAAACCAGCCCAGTCACGGACCAGGATGTCTTGCTCCCAGGCAGACTAAATAACTTTCTTGCCCGCTTTGAGGACAATACAGTGCCACTGACACGGCCTGCAACGAAAACATGCGGACTCTCCTTCACTGCAGCCGAGGTGAGTAAAACATTTAAACGTGTTAACCCTCGCAAGGCTGCAGGCCCAGACGGCATCCCCAGCCGCGCCCTCAAAGCATGCGCAGACCAGCCGGTGTGTTTACGGACATATTCAATTAATCCTTATATCAGTCTGCTGTTCCCACATGCTTCAAGAGGGCCACCATTGTTCCTGTTCCCAAGAAAGCTAAGGTAACTGAGCTAAACGACTACCGCCCCATAGCACTCACTTCCGTCATCATGAAGTGCTTTGAGAGACTAGTCAAGGATCATATCACCTCCACCCTACCTGACACCCTAGACCCACTCCAATTTGCTTACCGCCCAAATAGGTCCACAGACAATGCAATCTCAACCACACTGCACACTGCCCTAACCCATCTGGACAAGAGGAATACCTAATGTGAGAATGCTGTTCATCGACTACAGCTCGGCATTCAACACCATAGAACCCTCCAAGCTCGTCATCAAGCTCGAGACCCTGGGTCTCGACCCCGCCCTGTGCAACTGGGTACTGGACTTCCTGACGGGCCGCCCCCAGGTGGTGAGGGTAGGCAACAACATCTCCACCCCGCTGATCCTCAACACTGGGGCCCCACAAGGGTGCGTTCTGAGCCCTCTCCTGTACTCCCTGTTCACCCACGACTGCGTGGCCATGCACGCCTCCAACTCAATCATCAAGTTTGCGGACGACACAACAGTGGTAGGCTTGATTACCAACAACAACGAGACGGCCTACAGGGAGGAGGTGAGGGCCCTCGGAGTGTGGTGTCAGGAAAATAACCTCACACTCAACGTCAACAAAACTAAGGAGATGATTGTGGACTTCAGGAAACAGCAGAGGGAACACCCCCCTATCCACATCGATGGAACAGTAGTGGAGAGGGTAGTAAGTTTTCAGTTCCTCGGCATACACATCACAGACAAACTGAATTGGTCCACTCACACAGACAGCATCGTGAAGAAGGCGCAGCAGCGCCTCTTCAACCTCAGGAGGCTGAAGAAATTCAGCTTGTCACCAAAAGCACTCACAAACTTCTACAGATGCACAAACGAGAGCATCCTGGCGGGCTGTATCACCGCCTGGTACGGCAACTGCTCCGCCCACAACCGTAAGGCTCTCCAGAGGGTAGTGAGGTCTGCACAACGCATCACCGGGGGCAAACTACCTGCCCTCCAGGACACCTACACCACATTTACATTTACATTTAAGTCATTTAGCAGACGCTCTTATCCAGAGCGACTTACAAATTGGTGCATTCACCTTATGACATCCAGTGGAACAGCCACTTTACAATAGTGCATCTAAATATTTTAAGGGGGGTGAGAAGGATTACTTTATCCTATCCTAGGTATTCCTTAAACTTAAAGAGGTGGGGTTTCAGGTGTCTCCGGAAGGTGGTGATTGACTCCGCTGTCCTGGCGTCGTGGGGGAGTTTGTTCCACCATTGGGGGGCCAGAGCAGCGAACAGTTTTGACTGGGCTGAGCGGGAACTGTACTTCCTCAGTGGTAGGGAGGCGAGCAGGCCAGAGGTGGATGAACGCAGTGCCCTTGTTCGGGTGTAGGGCCTGATCAGAGCCTGGAGGTACTGAGGTGCCGTTCCCCTCACAGCTCCGTAGGCAAGCACCATGGTCTTGTAGCGGATGCGAGCTTCAACTGGAAGCCAGTGGAGAGAGCGGAGGAGCGGGGTGACGTGAGAGAACTTGGGAAGGTTGAACACCAGACGGGCTGCGGCGTTCTGGATGAGTTGTAGGGGTTTAATGGCACAGGCAGGGAGCCCAGCCAACAGCGAGTTGCAGTAATCCAGACGGGAGATGACAAGTGCCTGGATTAGGACCTGCGCCGCTTCCTGTGTGAGGCAGGGTCGTACTCTGCGGATGTTGTAGTGCATGAACCTACAGGAACGGGCCACCGCCTTGATGTTAGTTGAGAACGACAGGGTGTTGTCCAGGATCACGCCAAGGTTCTTAGCGCTCTGGGAGGAGGACACAATGGAGTTGTCAACCGTGATGGCGAGATCATGGAACGGGCAGTCCTTCCCCGGGAGGAAGAGCAGCTCCGTCTTGCCGAGGTTCAGCTTGAGGTGGTGATCCGTCATCCACACTGATATGTCTGCCAGACATGCAGAGATGCGATTCACCACCCGATGTTACAGGAAGGCCATAAAGATCATCAAGGACAACAACCACCCGAGCCACTGCCTGTTCACCCCGCTATCATCCAGAAGGCGAGGTCAGTACAGGTGCATCAAAGCTGGGACCGAGAGACTGAAAAACAGCTTCTATCTCAAGGCCATCAGACTGTTAAACAGCCACCACTAACATTGAGTGGCTGTTGCCAACACACTGACACTGACTCAACTCCAGCTACTTTAATAATGGGAATTGATGGGAAATGATGTAAAATATATCACTAGCCACTTTAAACAATGCTACCTAATATAATGTTTACATACCCTACATTATACATCTCATATGCATACGTATATACTGTACTCTATATCATGTACTGCATCCTTATGTAATACATGTATCACTAGCCACTTTAACTATGCCACTTTGTTTACATACTCATCTCATATGTATATACTGTACTCGATACCATCTACTGTATCTTGCCTATGCTGCTCTGTACCATCACTCATGCATATATCTTTATGTACAAATTATTTATCCCCTTACACTGTGTATAAGACAGTAGTCTTGGAATTGTTAGTTAGATTACTTGTTGGTTATTACTGCATTGTCGGAACTAGAAGCACAAGCATTTCGCTACACTCGCATTAACATCTGCTAACCATGTGTATGTGACAAATAAAATTTGATTTGATTTGATAATTAAAACAGGTTAATATTCCCCATCAGCAATAGACAACTATGCAGAAAGCCCTTAAATTGCTGAAATAAGTTAATCAAATTTAATGATGAGAGAACAGTCAAATGAACTGAGAACTGACATGTTCTGTGTATGTCTGGTGGGACGTTAATGGAATATTCTCTTAACCCTCAGAAAAGTAGACATAGGAGTGTTCTTGCAACGTCTCATTAAATGTGTCTAGAACATGAATATCTTATATTCTGAGAACATGGTAACCACGTTCTGGGTACGTTTTGTTTGACATTCAGGGAATGTTCTCCTATCTGTAATGCTAAAATAGGTTCGGAGAAAGTTTTTGCTAACATAGACTAATGTTCCCCTAACTAACAGAAAAGTGGACATTCAAACATTAGGGGAACATTTACAGGTAAAATTACAAAAACGTTCCCTCTCCCTAGAATTGTTAGCTAGGTGGCTTCTCTCACTTACCCACTAACATCTCGGTCATCAACTCTGTAGAACTGGGAACTGAGTTAAACTGATCCAAACCACAACCCCAGAGGAATGCTTGACTACCAGTCCTGTACAGGATACACAGTTGTGATACAGAAACAGTGGGGTAATGTAAGCCTATGTAAAAAAAAATCATATAAATTAAAGATGTCTCCTCAGGCATTTTAGAATAAGATATGCTTGTACTGGAGTGTTAAAAGACAGTAGCTTGTCAGTGAGTTACTCCTTTAGAGTTGGGTCTCTCTTGTCTTAGTACATCCAAGTCAAAGTCTTACTCTCAGTCTTACTCTCAGTTCAGTGTTTCCTAATACCTATTTTGGAAGCACTTTATTTCACAGTTCTAACATAATCTTTAAAAAAACATATTCAAGACATGTGGGAATCTCTGAAGCTCACCACTTCTGAGGGGACAACGGCAGACTCACGACCCCTAGAGACAGAGAGACTGAGGAGCAGTCATGGCAGGCAGCTAGAATTGAGCTCTCCCACAGGAGTAGAAGGAATGCCTGATGTGTGTTGCTCTCCAGTGACTGGACCAGGCAGAATTAGAGGAGTGGAGCTAGGGACTTAGAGAGAGAGAAAGCAAGAGAGAGTGTGTGTGTGTGAGAGAGCGAGAGAGAGAGAGAGAGAGAGAGAGAGAGAGAGAGAGAGAGAGAGAGAGAGAGAGAGAGAGAGAAAGAAAGAGCAGCAGCCGCAGGCCAAGGGCATTGAGTTCCAACATATTATCACTCACTTGACAGGGTCCTCTGAAAATCAGATGGGCTATTCAGAGAGACAGCAGATTTAGGGAGGGGGGGGGGGGGTCTGTTAGTAAAATTTGGGGGGGGGGATCTTTAACTAGAAGGTTCTTTAATTAGAAAAAGTATTTATTAACAAAAGGTGAACAAATACACTATATATACAAAAGGATGTGGGCAAGGCCTCCCGAGTGGTACAGCGGTCTAAGGCACTGCATCCCAGTGCTTGAGACGTCACTACAGACCCGGGTTCGTGTCACTACAGACCCAGGCTGAGTCACAACAGGCTGTGACTGGGATAAATAAAATAGTATGTGGACACCCCTTCAAATGAGTGGATTCGGATATTTCAGCCACATGCGTTGCTGACTGGTGTATAAAATTGAGCACACACTACTGCAATCTCCATAGACAAACATTTGAAGAAGAATGGACTTACTGAAGAGCTCAGTGACTTTTGACATGGCACTGTCATAGGAAGCCACCATTCCAACAAGTAAGTTCTTACAATTTCTGCCATGCTAGAGCTGCCCTGGTCAACTGTAAGAGTTGTTATTGTGAAGTGGAAATATCTAGGTGCAACAATGGCTCAGCCATGAAGAGGTAGGCCACACAAGCTCACAGAATGGTACCGGTGAGCATGTAGCGCATAAAAATCGCCTGTCCTTGATTGCGATACTCATTACTGAGTTCCAAACTGCCTCTGGAAGTAATGTCAGCACAATAACTGTTCATTGGAAGCCTCATGATGGGATTCCATGGCCGAGCAGGCACACACAAGCCTAAGATTACCATGCACAATGCCAAGTATTGGCTGGAGTGGTGTAAAGCTGCCATCATTAGACTCTGGAGCAGTGGAAACGTGTTCTCTGTAGTGATACTTTACCATCTGGCAGTCTGATGGACAAATCTGTGTTTGGTGGATGCCAGGAGAACAAAACTGTAAAGTTTAGTGGAGGAGGAATAATGGTCTGGAGCTGTTTTTCACGGTTCGGCCCCGGCCACTTAGTTCCAGTGAAGGGGAATCTCAATGCTACAGCATACATTTACATTTGAGACGATTCTGTGCTTCCAACTTTGTGGCAACAGTTTGTGGAAGGCCCTTTCCTGTTTCAGAATGACAATGCCCCTGTGCACAAAGCAAAGTCCATACAGAAATGGTTTGTCGAGACTGGGGTGGAAGAATTAGACTGGCTTTCACAGAGCCCTGACCTCAACTCCAACAAACACCTTTGGGATGAATTGGAACGCAAACTGCGAGCCAGGCCTAATCGCCTAAAATCAGTGCCGGACCTCATTAATGCTCTTGTGGCTAAATGGAAGCAAGTCCCCGCAGCAATGTTCCTAAAGTTAGTGGAAAGCCTTCCCAGAAGAGTGGAGGCTGTTATAGTAGCGAATGGGGGACCAACTCCATATTATTGCCCATGATTTTGGAATGAGACATTCGATGAGCGGGTGTCCACATACTTTTGGTCATGTAGTGTACGTTTGCTTTGCAGAACTTGTTTTTGTAGCCGTTTTACATCTAATTTCCTGCAATTCTACACATTTTGCCATGACTTATACCGTGTTAATATGATATCTGAGAGTAATTAACTACATCAATGGGGGCCCCTTGGAGGTCAGGGAACCTGGGCATGTGGCCTGTGTGCCTGGTCGGTAATTTGGTCATGACTACAAGTTTACCTGTTATCCATAGGTTTCCACCCAATTGGCAACAGATTTTCATGCGAATATTCTAAAATCTGCATGAAAACAATATGTTAATTTTCCTACCAGAGATGTGTTTCCATCAAATTGACTTGCGGACTAAATGCTGTACGTGATGAGGTAGTGTAACATAAAAATAACTTTTGCCCTTAAATTCTCATGTACCAAACACAAAATATAAGTTAAATGGGTTTCCATCGCATTATCAACTCTACGGATCGTTTTGTGTGTCCACTCTGGTCTTGGTACACTCTAGACATCAGCTTGCAGATACAGTGCAGGTAGGCTACCTTCATAGTAAGATTATTATGGACAAAAGAGCAAGATCATTTTTATTTGTCAAACATCAGCCAAGCATCGATCATCATGTCACCAGAATAAGAGCCTCAATATTTATTGGAAAAGGCCCACTAGGCAAAAATGGGTTAAATCAATGTTGTTTCCACATCATTTCAACCCAAAAGATCTATGTGATGACTTTGAATCAATGTGGGGAAATGATTGGATTTACAAGAAGTAATCAACGCAAGGGAAATGTCTTTTTTTTTTTCAACTCAACTTTTAACCCAAATCAGATGCAATTTGTTTTGTCGATTTCACGAAATTCACGCAAGTCAACCAAATGTAAATGGGAACTAGACGTTGAACTGACGTCTGTGCCCAGATGTGAGCATAAAGTTCATCATGTGCACTTTCACAATCCTGTTAAATTCATCATAACTTTACAGTATATCTGTAGCTAAATAAACTGCATGCTTCCCAAGTAGTAGAGGGAGAACCACAAATACATGGCGTGACTCCAAATTTACCTCAATATGATGGTTATTATATCAATATTTGTGCATAATTCATTTTACCGACACAAGAAGATCCCACCTTGTCTAGCGTATTGTATTTTGTCAACCTTTGGAACGTTTACTGACTAATCTGTTTCCATCAGGCCTGCCATTTAAAAAAAATATTCGACATGTATACTTTCCTCGCATAGAAAGGTTGGATGGAAATCTGGTGATGCACAACCGAGTTTTGAAATTTGACATGGTGATTTCTACTATTCTAACTCTCAACAGTTTTTTTTTTTTTAAATAATCCAAGGTTCGGACATCGGTGTTCTCATAATGTATCAACATCATAATGCCCTTGGTTAAACAGGATAACTTACTAACTGAATACAGAATGTTGAATGATATAAACGGTTGAATGAGTTTAGATTTTTGAAAGACTATTGTTACACCAAAATGAGCGTCTCTTCCAGTTAATAAAGAGAGTAAGGGGAGTACTATTTGTAGTGAATGTGTTCGAAAATATACAGTCCCGGTGAGATATAAAAGTAAACAGATAATAAATAGATAACGAATAAACCACACATTACCTTGAGTTTACTAATACTTAGGTAATAATTAATTCAATTGAAGACAATATAGTGTGGTGCTTGATTTCATTATCAGCTATACGTTGTATGACTCTATAAAATAAAACAATTCATGATTGTGTATGAAGAGCCAGACTTACATTGCCCATTGGTGTGGTCTCAATGTTGGAAAGTCAAAAAGGTTCATGCCCAATTACCCTCTGGTACTTCAGGGCACAGCTTCATTCTTTTAGTGATCACTGGGTTGCTCCAGCAGGTTAGAGGCCTACCTCCTTCTCCTTCACTCTGAGATGTGGAGTCTTCTCTGTGGGTCTGACCTGACTTAGCCTACGCCCTCAGACACTTCATGGCCTAGCATTAATATAAGCAACTGCTTTGAGGTTTACCCATGTCACAACCTCTGCCGAAGTCGATCCCTCTCCTTGTTCGGGCGGCGTTCGGCGGTCGACGTCACCGGTCTTTTAGCCATCGCCAATCCACTTTTCATTTTCCATTTGTTTTGTCTTTGTTTTCTACAGACCTGGTTTCTATTCCCCAATTACATGTTAATTTGTTAACCCTCTGTTTCCCACATGTTAGTGTGCGTGTTTATTGATTGTTCATGGCGGTACTTGTCGGCTGGTTATGTTTGTCGGGTTATGTATTTATGCCCGTTATTTTCGAGTGACCGGTATTTCTCCGCACTTTGAGTATTGTCTGTATACTGGTGCTGTCGTGGAATTAAATACCTTGAACACTCATTTCTGCTCCCCTGCGCCTGATTCACTGCACCAGTTAACCACCGCCTGACAGAAACACACACCACGAAATGGAATCAGCAGGAGCAGGTGCCCCGGTTTTAGGGGTTAAGGAGCGCGTCCAGCAGCAGGCTGCCATGTTACAGCATCTCGGCACCGCCATGGATCGCGTCCTGCAAACTATGGATCGTTGGGAGAGAAGAGGAGTTCCTCCAGCGCCTCCACCAGCACCACCACTCACCCCTCCTTAACCCAGTCCCGGTTGGATTCGGCTCGCTCTTCCGAGGGGGTATTATGGGACGGCTACCGGATGTCAGGGGTTCCTACTCCAGCTGGAGCTCTACCTGGAAACCGTCCACCCGGCTCCTTCGGGCCCTGAGAGCGTGTCCGCCCTTGTCTCCTGTCTCTCAGGGAAAACTCTGGAGTGGGCCAACGCCATATGGGGGGAAGGAGAAGCGGTGCTGGACTAATTCGAGGAGTTCACCCGCCGCTTCTGGGCAGTATTCGACCACCCACCTGAGGGTAGAGCGTCTCGTCCACCTGAGGCAGGGGACGAGGAGCACACAGGAGTTCGCATTGGACTTTCGGACCCTGGCCGACCTGCGCGATGTGGAGCGACAGGGCCCTGATCGATCACTACCATTGTAGTTCGCGCGAGGATGTCCGATGGGAGTTGGCCTGCAGGGACACCAACCCTACTTGGGCTCACAGATACTACAACAGCCCTATGCCTTACTTTGTGAGACTGCTTAACTGTAATATTATATACTACATCTCTTATCATTTTTTTTATTTGGACACAACATCTGGTGAACACTACGGTTAACATTACAAAAACATTTTCTCTCCCTAGAATTGTTAGCTGGTAGAATCAAATCAAATCAAATGTTATTTGTCACATACACATGGTTAGCCAATGTTAATGCGAGTGTAGCGAAATGCTTGTGCTTCGAGTTCCGACCATGCATTAATATCTAACAAGGAATCTAACAATTTCACAACTACCTTATACACACAAGTGTAAAGGAATTAATAAGAATATGCACATAAAAATATATGGATGAGTGATGGCCGAACGGCATAGGCAAGATGCAGTAGATGGTATAAAGTACAGAATATACATATGAGGTGAGTAGTGCAGGGTATGTTAACATTATATAAAGTGGCTAGTGATACATTTATTACATCCAATTTTTAATTATTAAAGTGGCTAGAGATTTGAGTCAGTATGTTGGCAGTAGCCACTCAATGTTAGTGATGGCTGTTTAACAGTCTGATAGCCTTGAGATAGAAGCTGTTTTTCAGTCTCTCGGTCCCAGCTTTGATGCACCTGTAATGACCTGGCCTTCTGGATGATAGCGGGGTGAACAAGCAGTGGCTTGGTTGGTTGTTGTCCTTGATGATCTTTTTGGCCTTCCTGTGACATCGGGTGGTGTAGGTGTCCTGGACTGCAGGTAGTTTGCCCCCGGTGAAGCGTGCAGACTTCACTACCCTCTGGAGAGCCTTACAGTTGTGGGCAGAGCATTTGCTGTACCAGGCGGTGATACAGCCCGACGGGATGCTCTATATTGTGCATCTGTAAAAGCCAAATTTCTTCAGCCTCCTGAGGTTGAAGAGGCGCTGCTGTGCCTTCTTCACCATACTGTCTGTGTGGGTGGACCATTTCAGTTTGTCCGTGATGTGTATGCTGAGGAACTTACAATTTTACACCTTATCCACTACTGTCCCGTCGATGTGGATAGGGGGATGCTCCCTCTGCTGTTTCCTGAAGTCCACGATGATCTCCTTTGTTTTGTTGACATTGAGTGTGAGGTTATTTTCCTGACAGCTCACTCCGAGGGCCCTCACCTCCTCCCCTGTAGACTGTCTTGTCGCTGTTGTTTATCAAGCCTACCACTGGAGTGTCTTCTGCAAACTTGATGATTGAGTTGGAGGCGTGCATGGCCACGCAGTCATGGGTGAACAGGGAGTACAAGAGAGGGCTGAGAACGCACCCTTGTGGGGCCCCAGTGTTGAGGATCAGCGGGGTGGAAATGTTGTTTCCTAACCTCACCACCTGGGGGGAGCCCGTCAGGAAGTATAGGACCCAGTCGCACAGGGCGGGGTTGAGACCCAGGTTCTCGAGCTTAAAGACAAGTTTGGAGGGTACTATGGTGTTAAATGCTGAGCACAACATTCTTACATACGTATTCCTCTTGTCCAGATGGGTTAGGGCAGTGTGCAGTGTGATGCGATTGCGTCGTCTGTGGACCTATTGGGGTGGTAAGCAAATTGGAGTGGGTCTAGGGTTTCAGGTAGGGTGGAGGTGATATGGTCCTTGACTAGTCTCTCAAAGCACTTCATGATGACGGAAGTGAGTGCTATGGGGCGGTAGTCGTTTAGCTCAGTTACCTTAGCTTTCTTGGGAACAGGAACAATGGTGGCCCTCTTGAAGCATGTGGGAACAGCAGACTGGGATAAGAATTGATTGAATATGTCTGTAAACACACCAGCCAGCTGGTCTGTGCATGCTCTGAGGATGCGGCTAAGGATGCCGTCTGGGCCGGCATCCTTGCGAGGGTTAACACGTTTAACACCATCTACTGTATGCTGCTCTGTACCAACACTCATATATCCTTATGTACATATTCTTTATCCCCTTACACTGTGTATAAGACAGTAGTTTTGGAATTGTTAGTTAGATTACTTGTTGGTTATCACTGCATTGTCGGAACTAGAAGCACAAGCATTTCGCTACACTCGCATTAACATCTGCTAACCATGTGTATGTGACAAATAAAATTTGATTTGATTTGATGTACTGCTACCAATGAATGAATGAATAATTGGATGGATGGATGGATGGATGGATGGATGGATGGATGGATGGATGATAACTACATTTCTCAGGTCTCGTGCACGTCACACTCGCATCACGAGTTTGCGTATGCCTAATCGTCTTTTTGTGTAAAGGTTTGTTTATGGTTAGCGCTGAAAAGGCAAAAGCGTAATGGTGGTGGACAGCCTCTGATGACAACTAATGGCAGAAGTGGATTTGTTGTTTGAGTCTTATGGAGCGTTCAGTAAAGTTGGTGGAAGTGAGTTGAAGACTGACTGGAAAATTGAGAAAAAGAGATAAAGTTGCAAATAAAGTTGAGGCTCGGTCTAATCCCTCTGGGAAATAACTGGTTGCATCAACGTTGTCTCCACGTCATTTGAACAAAAAAGTTCAATGTGATGACGTTGAATCAACATAGAAACTGATTGGATTTGCAAAAAGTCAGCAAAGTAAGGGAATTTAGTCTTATTTTCACCCAATTTATAACCTGAATCCAGTCACATCGTACTTTTTTTTAGGGGGGGGTTCACTTTGAATTAACTTTATATGGCAATTTACCCAAATGTAAATCAAAACTAGACATTGAAAGGACATCTTTGCCCAGGGCTATGTTGCCTAATTCCTTGTTAGAGTTCGATTCATCGATAAGGATGCATTTTTGTGAGACCCAATTGCTGTTGCACAGATGGTGGAGGACGCACTTGGGTTAGGTGGAGGACGCACTTGGGTTAGGTGGAGGACGCACTGGGGTTGAGTCGGCCAGCATTACCAGGAATGTTATGGTGTTGATTTATTTTTTCATAAGCAATCTTGAAGCATGGAATCCGATTCATTGTGGCTGGGGAAATTATGTGAGTATGAAGTGGAAAGCTTTGACTTTCTGAGCAGGGAATCGGCAAAAAGGTGTCATCTCTGGCGTCTCGGTGGAAATTGAGGCTCAATGTCATAATCACCATGTACCAGGTCCGGGGGTAGTGGAGGCACGTCCCTTGAACTTTATGGTGGATGGAAGGAAGAAGGAAAACCTACCCGTGTTATTGCTATTTGATGAAGAGTTTATCCCGAAACATGAAAAGCTGGGGTATATGAGATACGCAGTGAACGCTTTTTCGTTCCGTTGCAACGTCGTAATTACAAAAAGTTTGGCGATGTGGCAGGTGGGTGCAGACGGAATAAATACGTTGTTGAAGAGTTAGTGGATACACGATGATGCACTTGTGGTGGGAACCATGTTCCCGAGTTTAGGATGGCCCTGTAAGGGTAAAGGAGGTCGAAATAGCAAGAATCAGGGCTGTCCAGCAGGTCTCATATGTAGAGGCAGTGCAATTTGGGGTGGCAGGTAGCCTAGTGGTTTGAGCGTTGGGCCAGTAACCGAAAGGTTCCTGGATTGAGTCCCAGAGCGGTCAAGGCAGCCCCTGAACAAGGCAGTTAACCCACAGTTCCCTGGTAGGCCAACATTTTGCAGGGAATACGGTCTGAAGATGATCTTCCAAGTTAGACCCCAGAGCCTGTAGGGATCTGCGTATGCATTTTAATCTGAATAAAGGAGTACATAGATTTTTTTTGTGTATGTTCGATTTTGTTCCTCACCCTTTCCGTATTTCCCCGTGCTTTTTCTGCGTTAAAGTTCCCCAGTTTTCACCCCACACAGTAGGTGGCGGCATAATACCAGAGCAGCAACCTATGACGAGCTAGCGAAAATAGCATCAAATCTAACTACACCTTCGGAAAGAGTACGGGGTGAAACAAGTTAAGAAACCTAAGATAAATTGCTCGCCGCCAAAATGCAGATAACATTAAAAACTCTCCAACAGCAGACATTTAAAATCGACATAGACGCAGAGGAGACGGTGAGTTGAAACATGCATTTGTTGAAGGGGTGGACTTTGTCTAACTTACCGTTGCGTTGGCTAACAAGCTAAGCTAACTTGCATTCTTAGCTAGTTTGACATGGCTGGCTAACGTTAGCAAAGCAACTTCAACATGTTTAAGTCCCCAGTCAAGTAACTAGATAACGTTGGTAAGTTTCTTAACAAAGTAGGTTGTTCGTTACTGCAAATACACCCATTGTGATTTTATGTTGGCAAAAACTGGTAATGGTAGTGTACGCGGTAGCTGACTAATGCTAGCATTAGCTGGTAAGTGTTGGTAGTTCGCTATCTAATTGTCTCAAGTGTCTCAACCTCAACTAATTGTTAGCTAACTAGCAATGGCGAATTCAATAACTTTTGCCATGGATAGCCACAATGTGCTCTAACGATATATATTTATTCAAAACGACAACTTTCGAGTTTAGCGTAGTTAGCTAGCTCCCTAACGTTAGCTAGCTAGCTATGTATTCTAACGTTAGCAAGCTAGCTAAACAGCTGCTGCATCACGTGTCTTATGAAGCAGTTGGATAGTTTATTAGCTAACCTAGCTAAATGTTGATAATCCAAATAATCGATCCGTTACTGTAGCGATCTAACTTCGTTTGACACCCCTGAAGCTAGCTAGATACTGTCGGAATTTGGTTGTTATTAGCGAGGCGAATATTAGCTAACGTTAGCGGACGTCGTTATCTAACGTTAGTGCAGAGACCTCTCCTCAGCCCGAGTCATTGACAGTGGCCTTATTGGCGTGACCGAGAATTTGTCAATCATAAACTGTATTTATTTTAGGCAGTGTGTAGTTAGTTGCCAAGTATTAGTATTATAAGACCTCTCTCAGAGAACTCGGGCACCAGACTTTGAATTGTTTAATTGGTTTCATAGCTATCTCTTTTAGCCTAATCATCAGCCATTTAACCTGTAAACTGAGACATATCATATGCTTCTGGCAATGGACTTCGTTCTCTTTATGATTTGTCTGTCGTCTTTCTCTTTACAGGTAAAAACCTTAAAGGAAAAAATTGAGAATGAGAAGGGAAAAGATGGTTTTCCTGTTGCTGGACAAAAGTTGATATATGCAGGTACAGTTTCAGTCTTGTATTCCCCTGCTCTCTCTTGTCTGACAGTTTGATGAGGACGGATAGAAATGCATAGGTCGTTGCGCTGTCACAATATAATTACATGTCTGTTGGCTTGTCCTGTGGCATCTCAATGTTTTCATGTAATTATGTTACGGGAATGCAGATTGCAGCAATAGTGTTCAATCTGTGTATGTGGCATGGTAATGTTTCTTCACCACTATGAATTATAGGTGATGGGGATGGGTTTCTGGCAATTTCAATGGCAAAGAATGTCAGGGTTATTGTGGAATTGTCGGTTGATAAATTAATATCTTCATGTTTGTTGCTTGAAGGGAAAATCCTAAATGATGACACAGCCCTCAAGGAGTATAAGATTGATGAGAAGAACTTTGTGGTCGTCATGGTGGCAAAGGTAAGGGATTAGAAACGTTGCGATTTGTCCATGAAATTACATGCCTTTCATTGGGGTGGAGACCTGAATACATAACATACGCTTCACTATTTTCAAATCCATCATAAACATGCTACACACACACACAGTGACAACCACTGATAGTGGCAGATGGACTTAATTAACTTTCCATGTCATTGGACGTGTGTGTAGCTTGTGTGTGTGTTCACCTTGAAGCAATATTTTCCCAGACCTGTCACATGCACCTCAATATCACTAAGAAGACAGGCAGAATGCAGATTAAATCCCACTGTGCGGAGTGGATTGCAATCTGTTACATCTCCGCTCCCTATACTCACAGGTGTAGCAACAGTTCATGTAATGGAGTTTCTCACCGCAGAGCTACAATATGTGCTTTCTGCACAGTTTGAATGTCTATAATAGAGGTCGACTGATTATGATTTTTCAACACCGATACCGATTTATTGGAGGACCAAAAAAAAGAAGAAATTACACCATTTCACCTGGTTAATATTGCCTGCTAACCTGGATTTATTTTAGCTAAATATGCAGGTTTAAAAATATATACTTCTGTGTATTGATTTTAAGAAAGGCATTGGTGTTTATGGTTAGGTACAGTCGTCCTACGGTTGTGCTTTTTTCGCAGATGCGCTTTTGTTAAATCATCCCACAGCGTCGCATCGATTATATGCAACGCAGGACATGCTAGATAAACTAGTTATATCCTCAACCGTGTTTAGTTATAACTAGTGATTATGATTGATTGTTTTTTATAAGATACGTTTAATGCTAGCTAGCAACTTACCTTAGCTTCTACTGCATTCGCATAACAGGCAGTCTCCTTGTGGAGTGTAACGAGAGGCAGGTGGTTATAGCGTTGGACTAGGTAACTGTAAGTTTGCAAGATTGGATACCCGAGCTGACATGGTGAAAATCGGTCGTTCTGCCCCTGAACAAGGCAGTTAACCCACCGGTTCCTAGGCCATCATTGAAAATAGGAATGTGTTATTAACTGAGTTGCCTAGTTAAATAAAGGTATAAAAAAACATCTAAATAAAACAATATGTAAAAATCTGCAAAATCGGCGCCCAAAAATACAGATTTCCGATTGTTATGAAAACTTGAAATCGGCCCTAATTAATCGGTCGACCTCTAGTCTATAGTGATAATTGGCAAGAGGCTGTGGCCTTGAGATTCCTGTTTGTTGGTGTATGGAATAGTGGTATATTTAATATTTTTAAAGCTGCATTATGTTATTCTTTTTATATTTTCTTTGTTCAAAAGCTCCAAGTCGGTAGTGGTCATCCAGTGTGATTCAACAGTAACAATATTGTGCCTCCAGCCTACCTGAACCGCTTGTATTCAATTTCTCTGTCAGGTTGGTTTTTCCCGACAGATTTAGTGTTGTGCGTAATGAATGACGAGTTTCCACCACAAGTTCATTGACTCAGACTGAGACAGGTGGAAAAGCTAAATAGCGTCATCTCGTCTCCTTCTCAAAACCCATTGGATGAAAAAGCCAGAGGTCCCGCCCCTCTGACCTTCTCCACCAATGGGTTTTGAGAAGGAGACGACAACACAAGGAGGAGTAAGCTATTGAGAGAATCTGACATCTGTCCCTATAACCCAAAGTAACATGGAACTTTGGAGAGCCAGCAGGGAAAACAAAAAGAGCCCGGGCCAAGATGAGAGTGAACCTCGGATTTGTGCTTACAAACTGGAGAGGGCTAGCTCCACTGCTAAGGGATTCAAAACCGACCAATATATTTTTCTGCTGAAACTGTAAGACATAGTTAGCTTGCTAATATATAATTCTAGATATAAAGTAATATATCGCTTTAGCTATTTAGTTGTAAATGTGTATGCAAGTGTTATAGCTACCATGGAGTACTTGTTTTCAAGCCACATTGGCAGCTAGCTAGTTTGACTAGCTACGTTGTTTGCTAGTTGATTGCGCCATTGGTTTGTTTCATTTGTATAAACTGTTGCTTTACTATTTAGTTGTAATAAGCTATGACTATTCCTTTGACCTTGTGTTATTTCTGATGTCAGTGGTCTGAAAGCCACCCATCTGATTAGCTAGCTAGCTTCTTCACACTACTGTACTGGCACGGAATAGCCATGATCATTATTTGACAACAAAGCTCTAGATAGAAAATATTGTCAAACCAACATTTTGATGCATTTTCAGTTATGAAAGGGATCAATCGACATCAACGCCTACCAAAAGTTGTCTTTCCAGCGCCATCATTGTTGATTATTCCCGCAGACTCAGATCAGTAAGCAAAAACTTTAGCAAGGACAACAGTATTTCCCCTAGCTGGCCAAGATTTGACCTAATAATACAGTGGACATCTTCTAGTGGTGGGTATCTAGGTGTTGGGACTGCTTTTGGGACAGCTTGATGTAGGCCCTAACAGTTTATGGTCACCGTTATAGTGCAATTAATGTATTGTTTAGTGTTGTGGCATTGCTGGCATGCATCAAAAACCTACAGTTCATATAAGGAAATCAGTCAATTGAAATAAATTCATTAGAACCTAATCTATGGATTCCACACCTCTGGGAATACAGTTATGCATCTGTTGGTCACATACAGTTCCTTCGGAAAGTATTCGGATCCCATGACGTTTTCCACATTTTGTTACGTTATAGCCTTATTCTTAAATGAATAAATAGTAATCCTCAGTAATACCCCATAGTGAGAAAGCAGAAAAATTGGTTTTTAATTTTTAGCAAATGTATTAAAAATAAATACCTTATTTACATAAGTATTCAGACCCTTTGCTATGAGACTCGGAATTGAGCTCAGGTACCTCCTGTTTCCATTGATCATCCTTTAGATGTTTCTAAAACTTTATTGGAGTCCACCTGTGGTAAATTCAAATGATTGGGCTTGATTTGGAAAGGCACACAACTGTCTGTTAAAAGCACAACAGCACGCCTGGAGTTAGCCAAAAGGCACCTAAAGAACTCTGACCATGAGAAATTAGATTATCTGGTGTGTTAAAACCAAGATTGAACTCTTTGGCCTAAATGCCAAGCGTCTGGAGGAAACTGGCACCATCCCTTACGGTGAAGTATGGTGGTGGCAGCATCATGCTTTGGGGATGTTTTTCAGCAGAGCGCTCAGGACCTCAGACTGGGGCAAAGGTTCACCTTCCAAGAGGACAATAACCCTAAGCACACAGTCAAGACAACACAGCTGTGGCTTCAGGACAAGTCTCTGAATGTCCTTGAGTGGCCCAGCTAGAGCCCGGACTTGAACCCTATAGAACATTTTTGGAGAGACCTGAGAATGGCTGTGCAGCGATGCTTCCCATCCAACCTGACAGAGATTCAGAGGATCTGCAGAGAAGAATGGGAGAAACTCCCCAAATACAGGTGTGCCAGGCTTGTACCATTATACCCAAAATAACTCAAGGCTGTAGTCGCTGCCAAAGGTGCTTAAACAAAGTACCGTGTAAAGGGTCTGAATACTTATGTAAATGTCATATTTCAGTTTTAATTTTTTATAAATTAGCAAAAAGGTCAACCTGTTCTTGCTTTGTCATTATGGGGTGTGTGTGTGTGTGTGTGTGTGTGTGTGTGTGTGTGTGTGTGTGTGTGTGTGTCGATATGTATTGATGAGGGAACTTTACGTTTTTTAAATCAATTGTAGAGTAAAGCTGTAACCTAACGAAAATGTGGAAAAAGTCAAGTGGTCTGAAAACATTCTAAAGGCACTGTATGCCTTAACATGTAGGGGCGTGGATAAAAAAAAAGTCAGTGTCTGGTGTGACCACCATTTGCCTCATGCGGTGTGACACATCTCCTTCACATAAAGTTGATCAGGCTGTTTGATTGTGGCCTGTGGAATGTTCTCACTCTTCAATGGCTGTGCGAAGTTTCTGGATATTGGCGGGAACTGGAACACGCTGTCGTACATGTTCATCCAGAGCATCCCAAACCTGCTCAATGGGTGACGTGTCTGAGTATGCAGGCCATGGAACTGGGACATTTTCTGCTACCAGAAATTGTGTACAGGTCCTTGCTACATGGGGCCGTGCATTATCATGAGGTGATTGGGGTGGATGAATGGCACGACAATGGGCCTCAGGTTCTCATGACTGTATCTCTGTGCATTCAAATTGCCAAAGATTAAAATGCAATTGTGTTTGTTGTCCGTACAAAGAAATACATTGAAGCATTTGCGAGCGCGACACCCTAGGCTGGTAGGGAGTGAGGGACATTAAGTGCTTTTTTGTATTAAATCATTAGTCTATAAATTGCGCTTGTAGGCTATGACTTAGAATTAAATACAAATTAAACAAAAAATGCCTTATTAGGCTCAATCTAGAGTGCCTTTTTGAATTCATTTTTAGAAGCATGAGTTTGGCCAGTCTATGGCTTCAGGCTCATGAGGTGGTGCCTGGAGAGCAGGGCAGCAGTGGAGAATGTCCTCTCCGTGCTTGCAGAGCCACTGGGGATGCTAAACACACTTTTGGCCACTCTTGTCACTCAGGGCAGGGATGCATTTTATTATTATAAAATAAATCTATAGGTAGGTTAAGGTTTTTAGGCAAAATAACCCAATTAAAATGGAAAACTCCTTAAGTTGGAATATGCGCAATATTGACAATTTAGCTACCTATCTCGTTCCTTTCTTTTAGCATGTAGTAAGTAGACCATCATGCTTTCGGGAGACTGGCCTTTTCAGATTCCACTGATTCTTTAGTTGTGGACGTTACATCACCGCACTCCCACTCTTGGTCATCTTTTTAAGTCACCTTGATTTTTGCACTTGTGTGTCTTCAGTTTCTTTAAGAAAATAAACTACAAATGCGTGTGGGGCTTAGCATGCCATGAGCTCATGAAGTGCGCTATTTGAGGGGTCGAGAAGGCCTACCCTCCAGCCTTTAGGAGTCTCGCTCGGCGCTCCAGTCAAATTGGGCACGTTCTGCTTCTCACTCCTCTCACCTACTCTGACTCGTACCATCTAACCGCTAGTAGCCTTGAAACACAGCACTTATTAGCAGTTCAGCACATCAGCATTTCTCACACTGTTACACAAAATCAAGATAAACCTTTAGCATCGTAGACATTGAATGTCTGTAACCAAACTGATACAAACTCTGTTGGCAGATTGTAGTTCTATCTAGCCACATGCTAACCAGATTGATACTAATAGCAGCAGTAAATTCAGATAATGGCTAACAAACATTGTTCTACCATCAATTTTCCATCCCCGGGACTGCCACGCAGAAGAAATATCAGCCTGTACGAGATTGAACTTACCTCGACTTTCTAGAGTTTTGTCCGCTAAAACCTATCAACGTTTCCCTTACTGTGGGAATTGTGATCGAATCAACGTAATATTAACCACTTTCAATGCAATGTAACAAAACAAACTATGCAAGACTTAGTTTTGCAGACTAACTATGCAAGAGATTTTGTTGGATGCAGAAAGCATCGGAGTAGGATTCTATTGCATTGACAGGCACCACTCAAGCCCATACTCTACACAGACTGGTGCACCATACCCAATCAGCGCTACAGTAGGCCTACAGTACCAGTCAAAAGTTTGGACACACATACTTATTTAAGGGTTTTTATTTTTTGGTATTTTCTACATTGTAGAATAATAGTGAAGATATCAAAACTATGAAATAACACACATGGAATCATGTAGTACCAAAAAGGTGTTAAACGAATCAAAATATATTTGAGATTCTTCAAAGTAACCAGCCTTTGCCTTGATGAGCTTTGCACACTCTTGGCATTGTCTCAACCAGCTTCATGAAGTAGTCACCTGGAATGCATTTCAATTGACAGGTGTCCCTTGAGTTAATTTATGGACGTTCTTTCCTTTTTAATGTGTTTGAGCCATTCAGTTGTGTTGCAACAAGGTAGGGGCGGTATACAGAAGATAGCCCTATTTGGTAAAAGACCAAGTCCATATTATGGCAAGAAAAGCTCAAATAAGCAAAGAGAAATGATAGTATCATTCTTTAAATACATGGTCAGTCAATAACAAAAATGTCAAGAACTTTGAAAGTTTCTTCAAGTGCAGTTGCAAAAACCATCAAGCACTGATAACTGGCTTTCATGAGGACCGCCACAGGAAAGGAAGACCCAGAGTTACCTCTGCTGCAGAGGATAAGTTAATTAGTTAACTGCACCTCAGATTCCAGCCAAATAAATGCTTCACAGAGTTCAAGTAACAGACACATCTCAACATCAACTGTTCAGAGGAGACTGCGTGAATCAGGCCTTCATGGTCAAATTGCTGCAAAGAAACCACTAAAGGAGGAAACCAATAAGAAGAGACTTGGTTGGGCCAAGAAACACGAGCAATGGACGTTAGGCCGATGGAAATTTGTCATTTGGTCTGATGAGTCCAAATTTGAGATTTTGGGTTCCAACCGCCGTGTCTTTGTGAGACGCAGAGTCGGTGAACGGATGATCTCCATGTGGTTCCCACCGTGAAGCATGGAGGAGAGGGTGTATTGGTGCTTTGCTGGTGACCCTGTCTGATTTATTTTGAATTCAAGGCACATTCTGCAACTATGCGCCATCCCATCTGGTTTGCGCTTAGTCCCACTATCATTTGCTTTTCAACAGGACAATGACCCAACACACCTTCAGGCTGTGTAAGGGCTATTTGACCAATATATTGAGTGCCCAGATCATTTGTAGTCAACTATGTGGGAGTGATTGCTTCCGACAAAGAGCACCAAACGTGTTAATTTTAGACATCTTTGAAAGTGAGTCAGGTAAAGAGCTTTTCTTTGTCTTAAAGGGGCAGTGTATTTTGAGACGGGCTTGAATAAGCTAAGTAGTCAATAGGCATTTTCAGTCACCTGGTCTGAAGGACAAATGGATAAACGGGTCAATGTCAATCCCTGCATGTTTTTAATAAAAGTAATGGAATGTAGGCCTACATTGAACACCACACTGGCTGCTACTGTAGGCTGAACAATAACGGCTATTTCCAAGATATGTCTTCTTCAGGTTGATGATGTAGACTCCATCACTCTTTCTCTTGTATGTGTAGTGCTCCATCTGGAAGTCCAGATGGAGCACCACTCTGGTAGACCTACATTATGATCAAAGAGCCACAGTTTTAAGTGGTCAAGTAAGCTACTAACTTAAAGCGAGTACTGCCTCTGTGTTCACAGTAAACGTGCGCCGGAAGTTACAATTTTCAGTGTTCCAGTTTGTGCTCAGCAGACCTGAAATGTGCTTGGTGAGGGAAAAAATGAAGGGAACTTTGGCTACCATTGATATCCTGCAAGTTATATTGGCCAAAAAGCTCAGGCAGTTGAACAAAAATAAGGACCTTGAAAATTAACAATGTCATCCGATTATGATATTTGACCATTCATTTCTGGAGTATTCATGGAGTATTCTGTTGATTTTAGTTATTGTATCTGTGTGAGTTGGCCATTTTGTTTTGCATGGCCCGGTGCACTTAGATAGCTGACTTTTTTATTATCTACCAAAAACATAACATGACAACTCTTAGGGCCCTTTAGTACCTTAGCCGATTTTCACATCCATCACTGAAGCCACCCGCCATGTCGCTGTAACACCGATGGTGTCAGTGGACTTGGAGCCTACATTGACTGTGGGCACAGAACCGGTTTCAGCTTCATGGCGAATACACTCTTCCAGTGTAATCGTTCGGGACAACGTGAGGCCCTCATATGACTGAAGCACGAGGGGTTCCCCTGACCCAGTAAGACTTTCTTCCCCTCTTGACCAAACATGCATGCCGGTAAACAGTGCGTTGCCGCCACCAGCAGGCCGTTCCTCTCTGAATGTCAAAGCCACAGTGTATTGTTGGTATATTACTTTTTGATGTATTTTTGCAACTCTTTTTTTTCAAATCAACATTTGCATAAATAACTTTTAAAAATGTTTTTGATTATCATCAATCCACGATGTTAGGTTTGTGGAAATATATTGTGCAACCTGTTCTTTTAAATCTTCAGATGGAAACATTTTACTTATCAAAATGAGCAGCCTGGGAGTTAAGGGGCAATTCTGCCACTTTTCAGCCTCGTATTCAGCTCCGCACCAAACTAGTGTCTACAAATGTGAAAATGGAGCCTTTCTATGATCTGTGGATAAAGATATATTAAAAAAAGGTCCAAAAAAATGTTTCTCTTGTGATATCACAGGGTAGGATTAAAGTATTAAACTGTGATTTTTCAAAACCTAAAACGCGTTTCTAGCCAGAGGATATTTCGAAGTGCTCCCCACTGCAAATCTGTTATATGTTTTGATGTCATCGGGTAGAACTTTCTTACTATATTTTTCTACAATGTTGAAATGTGCCGTTTTCACATGTAGAGACTGGAATTGTGCTGGAGATCATTTTCATTAGTTCGTGATGGAATTTCCTTTTTAAGATGGCTTGCTATTTTTTTGCTACCTCACAAAGTGATAGTGGCCTAAAATGGTAATTATTACTGCCAATCGGTATTCAATGAGTCCATGTCTGTAGCCTAAATCAGATCACAGGCTTCTTACCTGACAAGCCATGTTGCTAAAATAATTTGTACTCTATCACCTATAGGCCTATGTTTTTAAGTAAAATATGCTGTTGAGGCCAACCTTGAGCACTGGACATTCCCCTTTTTCTCTATGTAGCCTAAAGCAGCCCCAGCAGCTGCCCAGCCTTCCAGTGCTACCACGACCACCACCTCCAGCACTACAGTCCCCACAGTACCCGCTGCTGCCTTGTCAGGCTCAGATAACCCACCCGAGGGGGGCAAACCAGAGGACAAACCAGCTGAGGAGAGGCCCTCCAACACCTCAGCCCCAGCATCAACTCCAACCAGGTAGGGCTAGGTCGGCAGTCAATGGCTCTCAAATTGCAAACCTATTCCGTATACACAGTGTACAAAACGAATTAAATCTTTCCATGAGACCGTCCCGGTGAAAGCTATGATCCCATATTGATGTCACTGGTTAAATCCACTTGAATCATTGTAGATCAAGGGGAGGAGACATGTTAAATAATTATTTTTAAGCATTGACTCAATTGAGACATGGAGTGTGCATGTGTGCCATTGATGGTGAATAGGCAAGACAAAAGATTGAAGTGCCTTTCAACGGGTAGTAAGTGCCTGGTGTTTGAATGTGTCAAGAACTGCAACGCAGCTTGGTTTTTCATGCTCAATTTTCTGTGTGTGTCAAGAATGGTCCACCAACAAAAGGACATCCAGCCAACACAATTGTGGGAAGCATTTGAGTCAAAAGCGTCCCTGTGGATCGCTTTCGACACCTTGCCCAGACAAATTGAGGCAGCCTTACTGCCATTAGGTACCGAGATGAGATCCTCAGGGGGTGCAAGTGAATATTGAGAAGGTGTCCCTAATGTTTTGTTCACAGGCCCTGGTCTTGTTCCCTATATAGTTCACTGCCTGACCAGAGCCCTATTGCCTATAGTGCACTACCCCCCCCCAAATTATTGAACTACACATAGGAAGTAGGGGGGTACCATTTGGGATGTAGCCACTGTTACATTTGGCCTGGGTCATTAATAGGAAGCTGCTGTTTCCAGGGTCATGTTCGACAGTAGCCACATGCAAAACGTTAACTGAGATTGCATTCTTATTGGAAATGGGGACGTTTTAGATTTTGCTAGTGTCGGTTCTAGTATAATTAATATCTCCTAATGGTTGTATTTTATGAGAACAGATCATGGTAAAATGGAACAGTACTCTCATCAGCTTTATACGCCTTCTCTTTCAGTTCGTCTGGTCTCTTGGCCAATGTGAACATGTTCGAGGAGGCAACTTCTGCTCTAGGTAAATGGTCCTCCTGATATGAGTTAATCCAATTTTGTGAATGGATTATAATCTGAAAACATACTTTCTCTTTTGTAGTTAGGTCTATAGCTATGTCTTAATATTGTCTTTGCTGTAGAAATATATATATATATATATTAGGGCTATTCCTTTCACTTAAACAAAAAAATCTAGCTCTCAATCTGTTTTCATTAGGCTGTTTATCCTAGTGAATGTCATCTGAAGTTTTCAAGAGTCTCCCTGATCAAAATGGCATCTGATTGGTTGGTTGTTCTTCCTGCTCCTTAGTGACAGGCCAATCATATGAGAACATGGTGACCGAGATGATGCTGATGGGCTATGAGAGGGAGCAGGTGGTGGCATCACTCCGAGCCAGCTTCAACAACCCAGACAGAGCTGTGGAGTACCTGCTTACAGTAAGTACCTCCCATCACTCCATCCACTTCTCCAGTCTGACACCCCTTTTTTATTCTGAATGGTTTAGTCTAAAAGTGATATAATATGACAGTGACCACGTTTTCATGCGCACAGTATTCCGGATAGTAGCTCGATAGTAGCTCATATTCCGCTTAAGGTATTATTCGGGATAAGCTGTTTACATGCACCTTTTGATATCCCACTCACGAGTATTATATGAGTTAATATGGGTTAAATGGACTAGTAACTGAAATATGGACACTGACTGTAGGGCTACCTTATGTAGAGTAATATACAGTGCATTCAGAAAGTATTCAGACCCCTTCACTTTACGCATTTTAAGTCACAGCCTTATTCTTAAATGGATTAAATAAATACAAATCTTAATCTAAACACAATACCCCATAATGACAAAGCGAAAACAGGTTTTTGGATGTGTTTATTTTTAATAAATGTTTACAAATATAAAAAAAGATTAGCAAAAGTATTTGGACCCTTTGCTATGAGACTCGAAATTGAGCTCAGGTGCATCCTGTCTCCGTTGATTATCCTTGAGGTGTTTCTACAGCTTGATTAGAGTCCACCTGTGGTAAATTCAATTGATTGAACATGATTTGGAAAGGCACACACCTATCTGTATAAGGTCCCACAGTTGACACTGCATGTCAGAGCAAAAACTGTGAGGTCGAAGGAATTGTCCGTAGAGCTCCGAGACAGGATTGTGTCAGATCTGGGCAAGTGTACCAAAAAATGTCTGTAGCATTGACGGTCCCAAAGAACACCGTGGCCTCCATCATTCTTAAATGAAATAAGTTTGGGACCACCAAGACTCTTCTTGGAGCTGGCGGCAGGCCCATAAAGGACTCTCTGACCATTCTTTGGCCTGAATGCCATGCCTCACGTCTGGAGGAAACCTGGCACCATCCCTAGAGTGAAGCATGGTGGTGGCAGCATCATGCTGTGGGGATGTTTTTCAGAGGAAGGGACTGGGAGACTAGTCAGGATCGAAGGAAAGTTTGCCGGAGAAAAGTACAGAGAGAACCTAATCCACAGTGCTCAGGACCTGGCGGCATCGGTTCACCTTCCAACTGGAGAGACCTGAAAATAGCTGTGCAGTGACGCTCCCCATCCAACCTGACAGAGCTTGAAAGGATCTGCTGAGAAGAATGGGAGAAACTCTCCAAATACAGGTGTGCCGAGCTTGTAGCATTATACCCAAGAAGACTCAAGGCTGTAATTGCTGCCAAAGGTGCTGCAACAAAGTTCTGAGTAAAGGGTCTGAATGTAAATGTGATATTTCAGGTTTTTCTTTTTTCTTTCAGCATGTCTCCCCCGAAAATATGAATGCTACTGTAATGTTGTCTTTGACACTTAAAATAAAATATGCACCCAGACGAACTGAAGTCTTATCTGAAACGTGTTTCATTGTTTTCTCAGCTTTTAATTCCCTTAAAATCAGTCAAACGGATAACTTTTGGACATTTTGCACAGGACCAATCCCTCCACTGTTTTGGAGTTATTGCATTTATTCCTTAGTCTCTAAAATACATTCAGCAGTGTTTAACTAGATTACTAATGCATTCATTCTGTCAATGTAAGACATTATTCTGGTGAGCACTACTTTATTTAGTCTTCTGGGGTAACAATTTATGACAGAATTAAAGCTGCATGTATCTAACGATTGGCTAGTTGACAAACAAATGGCCTACAGAAATAATCATAATAATACGGCCTACAAAGTGTCAGACATTATAAGCAGGAAGTTGTCTAAATTTGGAGTGAAAGTAGCCAGTAGGCTATACGATCCTGTTCGGAGTATCAGCAAAATAGATTATGGAGTTATGGTGGATCGAACTGTGCGGGTAGCCTACTTTTTAAAAATTATTTGTTTGAGAATCAGATAACCTCACATAACACCAATGATATACAAAACTGAGCCTGCGCAGACTGCAAAAATAAATAGTAAATGGGATAAGATGTTTACATGCCACAGATCAGCGTGTCTTTTCCGGGTTTCTCATAACCGGGATACAAGATTTTTCGGGTTATTGTAAACGGGATCTGATGTTTGTCATCACAAATGCATAATACTTGAGTATCCCGAAAAGTAACGGCATATTGGTGTGCATGTTAACGTGGTCATTGACTCAAAATATCTCGTTTTTTTTTTTTTTGTGCTCTTTGACGGTTTTCATCCATGTGTTCCTTCGAGCTGAGATGATGGAGCTAGATTCCTCCACCCTGTCTGGCAGCTCTAATGTATCTCCTGTGGTTGTTCTTCAGGGGATCCCAGCTGGGGAGGAGGGCCATGTGAGTGCTGACCCAGTGGTGCCCCCTGTGGGTGGAGGAACTCCAGCTCTGAACACAGGCAGTATGACCACCCCAGCCAGCACAGGCTCCCTAGCCAGCGCTGCAACAGGAGGTGTGTGTGCCTGCTTCTCCACTATACGCATGCACATGTGTAACAACACTTCTGTATGCAGTGCACACAGAAATAGCATTTGACGGCTTTCTATTATTTTCCTTTGAATAATAAAGAGATGCCCTATGTGCTACACTGTATCAATTGTTCTATGCCATAAACGGTTTGGCATACTGGAGTTTAGAACACTAGTGTGCTGCCTTGTGGAAGAGTGTAGAACTTTGGGAACAAAGAACATACAAAATGGACCTGTAGAAATGGAACATAGAACTGTGTGGATTGGAAATAGAACAGTGCCATTGTCCTTCTATGGTGTGACCTCTTATCCCCTCTCTCCCTCTCCTGTGTTTCCAGCCAACCCTCTGGGGTTCCTGGTTAACCAGCCCCAGTTTCTCCAGATGAGACAGATCATCCAGCAGAACCCCTCTCTGCTCCCTGCCTTACTACAGCAGATAGGGAGGGAGAACCCCCAGCTTCTGCAAGTATGGACAACACACTCACACAAACGCCTCGATTTACAGTCCGTCTCTCCGATATACTCCCGAATCTCTGGCCTGTTTTGATGATAGACAATTATTCCACGATTTTGTAGTTGAACTGGCTACAATGAGCAGTGAACTTGATGGAATTCTAGTCCTTCTGCCAAATACATTTGTCTGAGTCATTTAGCTCCCCAGGCCTCTCATGCATATTGAAGGGATGAGATCAGAGCCTGAAGGCATAGCAGCAGACCCCCTCTGTGATACTGTTGTGTGTCCCAAATGGTACCCTATTCTCTTTATAGTGCATTACTGTTGACTAGAGCCCTATGTGAACTCTGGTCAAAAGTAATGCACTATAAAGTTAATAAGGTGCCATTTGGGAAGCAGAATGTGTTCAGCCTCAAACCAACCTCTGGTCAGCTGTAATTACCTGGGATTTATTCAATGAAATTTTATTCAGTGAAATGTTCATAATGTTGTAGGTATCAAAGGTTCTTGGAACCACTGGCCTGGACTGGTGCGTTGACCAAATCTAAACCATCAGATTCATTTGTAGAGGGGCTGCACTCAATGTTGCTGGTAGAAATGTCATGTGTAGAACTGTGACTAACAGTTGGCTCATATGACACTTACCTGATCTGTACAATGCATTTCTATCTGAACGTTGAGTCTGTTGCTCCTTCCTGAACAAACCCCTGATCACTCTCTCCATGGGTGTTTTCATTATGTACCAAACGGAGGGAAACTGAGTAATGCGAGAAGGGACTACTTGGAATCGGTCTAATAAGAAAGGCCTGTTTTCCGTTGTTTTTCTGTTGTGTGCCCTAATGAACACAATCCTGTTTGTCTGTTTCCCTTTCAGCAAATCAGCAGCCACCAAGAGCAGTTCATCCAGATGCTGAATGAGCCAGCCCAGGAGGGGGGTCAGGGAGGAGGAGGAGGGGGAGTAGGTGGTGGAGGAGGTGTTGGAGTGGGGGTCGGTGGGGAGGCTGGAAGTGGCATGAACTATATTCAGGTCACACCCCAGGAGAAGGAGGCCATTGAGAGGGTAAGAAAGGAGGGAATCTCACAAGCCAAGATGACAGTTGAAAATTCGCTAGTTAGCTAAATAATTTACAGAAATGCTGATTTTTATTTTAATTATTTAAAAAATATATATGATTTAAAAAGAAAGTTAAATAAATCGAGTAAACATAGCGATTCTCTAGAACTTTTGTATTGTTTTTAGCCAATAGTTCTGAAAGTAGCGCTCACGAGCCAAAAGTGGGCACCAAAAAATGGTGTACTACGTCACATACACTGTATACAGTGCATTTGGAAAGTTTTCAGACCCCTTCTGTTTTTCCACATTTTGTTATGTTATACAGCCTTATTGTAAAATTTATTAAATATGTTTTCCCTCAATCTACACACTACCCCATAATGACAAAGGGAAAACAGGTTTAAAAAATAAAAAAAAGCTTTATATTTATTCAACGGAAAAAACGGATACCTTATTTGCATAAGTATTCAGACCCTTTGCTATGAGACTCAATATTGAGCTCGGATGCATCATATTTCCATTGATCATCCTTGAGAAGTTTCTCCAACTTGATTGACCTGTGGTAAATTCAATTGATTGGAGATGATTTGGAAAGGCACACACCTGTCTATAAGGCCCCACGGTTGACCGAGCAAAAACCAAGCCATGAGGTCAAAGGAATTGTGCGTGAAGCTCAGACAGGATTGTGTCGAGGCACGGATCTGGGGAAGGGTACCAACAAATGTTTGCTGGATTGAAGGTCCCCAAGAACACTCCGAACCTCCAACAGGCTCAGGCTTCATCTTCCAACAGGACAACAAACTCTAAGCACACAGCCAATACAACGCAGGAGTGGCTTCGGTAAAAGTCTCTGAATGTCATTGAGTGGCCCAGCCATAGCCTGGACTTGAACCCATTGAACATTTCTGGAGAGACCTGAAAATAGCTGTACGGCGATGCTCCCCATCCAAACTGACAGCGCTTGAAAGGCTCTGCAGGGAAGAATGGGAGAATCTCCTCTAATAAAGGTGTGCGAAGCTTGTAGCTTCATACCAAGAAGTCTCAGGGCTGTAATTGCTACTAAAGGTGCTTCAGCAAAGTACCTAGTAAAGAGCCTGAATAGTTATCTAAATTATTAAAACATTTTATTCATACTTTTACAAACATAAACAAAAAAATGCATTGTGGTTTTGGGGTATTATTAGTAGATGGATGACTGAAGAATCTATTTTAGTATAAAGCTGTAACAAAATGTGGAAAAAGTAGAGGGGTCGGAATACTTTCTGAATGCACTGTATATCAATCTAGAACAGGATTATGTGTTATGGATGCAATTTGAAAGGAATTGATAGACTGCTCGCTTGTGCACAGATTTAATATGATGTTAGCGTGATGGGCTGTTTTTCACTCTTCAGCTGCAATAAAAAAATCTTTACAATTAAATATGGTGACCCCTGAAAGCAAGATGGAGATGGGTGTATTAGGCGTGCATTCAGTCTTTATTACTGTAGCATAGACTACGCAAATGTAGGTCTACTTGTCAGAAAAAAAGTCTATGTGCATCGTGAACTGCGCTCCATAATGAGGTGGGTGATCTGTCACCACCCTGAACGTTGATGATTCATCATGCAGAGGCTGTGAACATTGCATATAATTTAACAGTTCCATTTCACGCCATGCTGTTCATATAAATAATTTTATAAACTGGATGGTTTGAGCCCTGAATGCTGATTGGCTGACCGCCGTGGTATATCAGACTGTATATCAGGGGTATGACAAAACCTGTGGTTTACTGCTCTAAATACGTTGGTAACCAGTTTATAAAAGCAGTAAGGCATCTCGTGGTATATGGCCAATATACCATGGCTACGGGCTGTGTCCTGGCACGCCGCGTTGCGTCGTGCTTAAGAACACCCCTTAACCGTTGGGGTGGCAGGTAGCTTAGTGGTTGGACTAGTAACCGAAAGGTTGTGAGATCGAGTCCCTGAGCTGACAAGGTAAACATCTGTCATTCTGCCCCTGAACAAGGCAGTCAACCCACTGTTCCTAGGCAGTTATTGAAAATAAGAATTTGTTCTTAACGGTCTTGCCAAGTTAAATAAATATACCACACCCCCTCGGGCCTTATTTCTTAATTATAATTTACCGGTTTCTCAGTTATTTATCCCGGGAAAGGGGAGTGGTTTTGTGCGGTAAATCTCGGTATCCGGGTACCCTCCATTCAACCCTAATTGAAATTCATAATGTGCCATGGATTGTGTAAACAACAGTAATTGTTGGATGGTGGGGTTGTGTTTCAAACAAAACTACAAGGGTGCTTGCTCTAATTCCTCAACGGCACAGCTAGGAGAGCAAAAACATTAGTTACTCTATTTTGAGTCATAAAAGTGCATTGAAATTACGTAGGAACTGTGCACACTTTGGAGAGGTGTGTGGCGACATGGAGACACCAGTTAGTCCTCTCACTCAAACCATTGTATTTTTTTCGTCTGCCCACCCTTTCCAAGAATATTCTTATGTTACTGAATGTGTCCAGAGTATTTTCAGATTTGATCAACGAATGCAGTGAAAATTACACTAAATGCAAATTGAACAGTGTCATCAGTGTAACATTTGGATTCAGTCTTGTCAGGTGAACTGTTGTCCTCAGCTTGGGTCAAATGTTCCTATAATCTCAGCTGTTTCCTTTCAGTTGCTACTATGCTTGTGCATAGGTATTTCATATTTCTTTAAAAATCATTTCAATTTAGCCCTACACATATTGGCCAATTCTCACTAGTGTAAAGGGGTTAGCGACGTGTTGATTTCAGACTGCATTGTTTTCAACTGAAGATGCATGAATAAATGCCTATTTATGGGAATAGGAATGTCCTATCAATCCTGTCATCGCTATTCAGGAATGTTGTTTGTCATTTCAATATTGACTCTGTCTGTTTTGTCTTACAGCTAAAAGCCCTAGGATTCCCTGAAGGACTTGTTATACAGGCCTACTTTGCCTGTGAGAAGAATGAGAACTTGGCCGCTAACTTCCTTTTACAACAGAATTTTGACGACGACTAAAAAGGGAGCCATGGTAGTCATTTCGGTCCTTATTTTTTTTCTCTACTTTTTGATTGATCAATATTGGATGAGCATAAATAAAACATGGCCTTCGCATTTTCCCAAATTTTACTACAAATACATGATACATATTTTTTTGTGAAATAAAAGCTGTTACTCTGATCACCTTAATTGAGTAAAAGATACTTGGTTCATCAGATATCACCTGTGTGCTACCCGTTTGTTAATTTTTTTATTTGGCTAAAGACCAACATGATTGTTTCTCATAAGGAAATTAATACTGGTTTAAAAGGTTGATCGCAGAATGTAGTTTTAAGAGGAGTAGTTATACAAGTATGTGATTGGGCCATTTGTTATTGTATATTCATATACATCATTGTTCTTGTTTGATAGTGTTTTTCTTTGTCTCAATTGACCAGTATAGGGATCCCAGTACATAATTAAAACTGCAGTTTTAAATTAAATTTTTAAACAAGCAACATTGTTATTTTTCCATTTTCATATTTTTTGTTAAACTTCCAACAAACTTAAAGTGAATTGCATGAGCTACAGCAGATTTTAAAGTCAACTGTACAAATATGGGAAGTACTGATGTTTCATGCAGCCTGAAAATAGCAAATTATCCTAGTTCTTTCAGACCTCTAAAGGTATGTATATGACTTCTGTAGCTCATAGTAGCCTTGTGTTTACAGTTACTATCCACTTGATTTACTGTCATTTTTACAAAGAAATAAAACGTTTCAACGGAGTAATGCTATTTTGTTTAGTCTTTTAAAGAGGGCGGGTGTAAGCAGCTCTTTTGACCGTTGACTCCATGAATAACACTAGGAAAATAATATTGTTGCTCTTATTTGAAGATCCATTTGTGTCGGAGTCTCTACTACTCTTCCACACGATATAAGTATTTATTTATTCCTTCTTCAATTGTTATGCAGTCATCTGAAAACAACCTACAAAAGGATGCCATTTTAGATTATTGCGATGCACCCATACACCAATGACTTGTACAGTACACCACACCTTCTCAAGCAGACGACTGAGACCAGCAGGGGGCAGCATAGACTGCAACATAAGTCTTGAAAGTTTCTTCCAAACCACTGAGGTGTGTGTTCAACATCAGGGTTGAGGTTGATTTGAATTAAAGCCAATCAATTCAAGAAGGAAGCTAAAATTCCAACTTCACTATTGTAAAATGTTATATTCCTTCTAAATAAGAACCTATTCAAGTTTTACATTTTTATCTTAAATTCAAATCACTCTGAATTGACTGACATTTTTGTCTGACTCAATTACACTTTGTACATTATGAGAAAGTGTGGAGTTTGTCATTGTGCGTCTGTGTATAAGTTTCTAATTTACATTTCTTAACCAACTTTATGACCATTATCTAGTCCTTTGTCTCACTTGTTTGAGATGTTTTATTTATTTCCCTTAAATGAGTAGTTCTCTCCCTGTCTCCACTCATTGAGAAACAGACCCTAAATGTCAGTTGAACATTCGTGTCAACCAGGTTTCCATCCAATCTTTTTATTCAAGTAAAGTAAAATTGTTGACAAAATATGCCAGACAAAGCGGGATCATTTTATCGGTCAAATTTGTTGGTACTACCACTTGGGAAAGCATCCAGTTTATTAGGCTACATATGAAATAGTTATGATCTTCACAGGGTGGTGAAAGTGCACGTTGATGAGCTTGATGCTCCTTTCCAATAAATATTGAGTGTCTTATTCTGGGGACATGATGAATTGGTTGTATAAGTGATGTGAAATGCCTAGCCTCATCTGCTAACTGTTGGCTAGAGCACATTTTGCTATATAAAGCAAATCATTTTGTGACAAAACCATCAGTTGACAATGATGGAAACCCATTTAACTTGTATTTTTTATTTGGTACATGAGATTTTAACTGCAAAATAAATGTTACGTGCATTATGTCATCATGCACAGACTTATCTCCAATTGATGGAAATATCTCTGGGAAAATGTGCATATTGTTTTTATGCAGATTTAGAATATCCGCATGAAAATCTGTCGCCATTTGGATGGAAACCCTAGCATGTCAATGATGTTCTCAAAATTCACCACTATGAATTTTGATTTAGTTCAATTTAAAACGAGGATATGAAACAGATGAAGAATGGGACTGAAGGGACATTTGATTTAAGCAAGGCCAATTTTGACGGGACAGCAACATGATCAATTAAACTCGTAAAATGCAACTGAGCGTTATGAAGGGAGACTTATGTTAAATAAATAAACTAAAATAAAGGGTTATATGAGTATTTCTTAGTCTTCAAGATCAGTGAGTCGAAATTACAATATTAAAGTCAAGGAGAAGTCGCATTAAGAATAAAGGTTGTAAAAACATACTTGGGCAGTTGCCCCTATACAGATCTAGGATCAGCTTTCCCTGATACAAAATTGACCCAGGACCAGTGTCTAGGGGAAACTTCACCCTACTCCCACACATCTAGCCAGTAGCCACCTACAGTACCAGGAAGTTTCCTGTGATCTGATAAGGCCATTTGCTGAGCAGGTACCAGCAGGTTTCTGCGTGATTGTTCCCTAAACATCATGTTAGCTTTCTTCCGTTACATCAGCATGCCTGGGTGACTCATCTCACCGTGTTGCCCTGAAGCGTGATAAACAAGGCCATTGTACTTAATACTTACATTCAAATCTTTCCTGTATTGTTTATGATCATGTCCAAATATAACAGAATTAGACATGATTTTGTTTGATCTTTCAATAAAAATCTTCACAAATGATAGTTTACCCACCTTTTTATTTTGCGAATAGGATTTAGGCCGAAGGTTATTTTGCATTATGGGTTTACCTATGTATTTACCTACGGTGATCAGGGCACTTTTGCACTTTACCACTACGTCCCTGATGATAATGTACATTTGGGATTGCACCTTCAATTCTTCCCTCAACAGAACACTTTTGACCAGGAAACTGTTGACCATAAGAAGCTGCTTCTGTCTGCCTGACAAATTGACCATTGGAAATAATCCACGGATCTTAACTTCCGGATGCCAGTCACAGCGTACCTGTCTGGCTTGCCAAGTCCTGAATAGTATACACTGAAACATGCCATCACCATTCAAATATGCTTTCCTTCCTGTGGCTCAGAGCAAAAAGACGTTTTTTGGGAGTTGAACAGAGGCAGTAAAGTTGATGGGTTCAAAGTAGCTGGAGGGGAGAGAGAGAGACAAAAAGATAACTTTAGGAGAGTGCTATAAAGCATTGGCTAGGGAAGGGAAGATATATGTACTGCTGGATCTGGACGGAGAGGCGGAGTCGGTCCGGAGGAAGACTTCTGATCCACACAGGGTTGTGAACAGGCTTTTTAGTTGAGTGGGAATACAGCCTAGAACTCATTCCTGATTTTTTTTCCTCTCTTCTTACTCCTATCAAATCCCTCAAGCAGCTTGCTTATGAACACTCTGTTGACTTTATGTGAAGGTCCCATTGTGAACCAACCTTGCCAAGTGTTGCTGAGCCAAATAGCCTCTCGATCCCAGCATACCAGTTAAACTACCAACCACTCAGCTGTAATGCCCGTTTCCAAGTTTTAACATGACACAGTGGGAACATCAGAAGTCCATTACGTGTCATTGTAACCTGTTGTAGGCAATGTATCTTATATTCGTTAACATCTATAAAGTCGACAACATGCCATGTACAATTGAAACCAACTTACCCTTTTGGCTTTTGGAGAGTATAGTGTGCATTGATATATATACACACATAGGCATACATGCACACACATAATCCGCACACACACACACTCAGAAATGTTTTCTCTCTACGTTGTACAGATCAGGCCGTGCAGTGCCAGAGGTATGTGAGAGAAGCTGCCCTGTGGCTCTGTGGTTTGTATCAGTTTCAAATGTTCGGTGAAAAACATTGCTGCTGCTACACACGTATGCCTCTCTGGATAATGATAATGCTCCCGTTGGTTTTCTCCACATTACCTTCAGTACATAATCAACAAGGTGAATGTGATGAATGACGCTATTGGGGAGGTGAAATGTTGCTGGTGATAGTTTACCTCTGTGTGAGTTTAAAAAAAAACTTTCCTACAGAACTATAATGATTATAAATGGCCAGTACCAGTCACTATAGTCGTAAAGATCACCCAGAGTGTAAATAAGTGCATAATTACATAGTTCTGATTCCTGCTCTTAGATATTATAGCTAGATTGATGTTTAAACACAGAGACAGGCAGCCATTTACACTCGCACCCAGATCCATGACATCAAAGGCATGCAGTGTGTGTGTGTTATTGAGAGCAGCAGGAGAAGATGTGTAGGACCTTAGTATTGCTCTTGGACCGGAGCCAGAGCTGCAGATGGTCCTGGTTTGTGTTTGTGCAAAATGGCTGTGAGGCTCACGCTTCCCAAGTGACCATGACGAAACACGGCAAAATCAACACGCAGCACGCCAGCACCAGACCAGACTACACACACACACATACACGCACACACAAACCAGACTCCACTCCAGCAGGCCCAGCCTCGGGTCAGCAAAAGCAGTCAAACTCCTCTGAGAGTTCCGGGTCGTGCTTTTATTAAGTGGCACTGTTAAGACTCTAACTGTTAAGTCACATCGCCTCGATCTGCAATACTCCCTCAAGGAGTTCCCTTAGAAAAACCCCACGGCTTTCCTGTAGTGGTTAGCTTTGCATGTGCGTCACTGTCAATGGCAACAATTACAGCTCTAATGAAGGATGCCTACGTAGGTAAGTAGACGGGCCTGCTTTGGACCTACCTACACAAAGTGCACTACCTTAGCAACAACAAACAATAACAACAAGGAGAGAGGGAACCCTGCCTTCCCGGGAATTCCTCTGGAATGCTAAGCTCCAATCCACCCTGATGTTTGTAGTCTCAAAAATGAGGTTGTCTTGGCGACAGGGGGGGGGGTGTCTTTGAGGGAAGCCCCACATCTTGCTGAAGTTGTTGTTTGGATTGTCACGGTGCAAAGTTCTTGGAAGTTGAAACAACTAGTCGGCAGCCACACCTTGTGTTGGTTCATGTCTAGTTTACACTACAGACAGGGCTTTTGTTGTGGCATGTGTCGAGGCTCTATAGAGATACTCCAATGTTTGGGCGGAAGAACACACCATAAAGGGCATGAATGGGTTGTAAAATTGTAAAAAAAAAATTAAAAAAAAGTAGTACCTTTCTGAGACTGGGTGAAAGAGTTGCACCTTCATATAGTTTCTTGAATGAACTGCAGATTGTTTATCTTTGTAGAAGGAAGTCTAGTTTCGTTTATTAGGATACCCATTAGCTACTACACATGCAGCAGCTACTCTTCCTGGGGTCCACATGTACAAAACAGTAATAGACAAAAACAACAGAAAATATTACATTAAATTCAAAATAAAATAACAGACAAAAGTTTGGACACACCTACTCATTCCAGGGTTCTTCTTTACTTTTACTATTTTCTACATTGTAGAATAATAATGAAGACTTCAAAACTATGAAATAACACATATGGAATCATGTAGTAACCAAAAAAGTGTGAAACAAATCAAATTATATTTTAGATTCTTCAAAGTAGCTTTGCACACACCCATCAGCGTTGCAGTTCTTGACACAAACCTGTGTGCCTGGCACCTACTACAATAACCAGTTCAAAGGCACTTCAATCTTTTGACTTGCCCATATCACCCTTTGAATGGCACACATACAATGTCTCAAGGCTTAAAAATGCTTCTTCAAACTGTCCTCTCCCCTTCATCTACACTAATTGAAGTGGATTTAACAAGGGATCATAGCTTTCATCTGGTTAGTCTATATCATGGAAAGAGCAGCTATTCATATCGTTTCATTATTGAATGCGAGAGTAGGGTGACACCGCTAGTGGGTTTCGAACCCAGGCCAATGACAAACACCCGAATCACTGTCCCTATAACAGACATGACTAGAACATGTGCTTATTTGGCCAGTATATTTGTGCCCTGTCCAGAAGAAACCCCAAACTCTCCTTACTGCACACTTGTGTAGATCTGAAACAACTTGATAGGTTTAAGCAATAGGGTGAATGCACTTGGAGGTAAATCTCAGCTCTGTTAAAAGCTGAGAAAATATTTTATTGAGCATAGTGATTAAGGTGTATTGTGAAACAGGTTAATATGCCCCACCAAGACCATACAACTAAACAGAAAGCCCTTCAATTGCTAAAATAAGTCAATAAAATCATCGATAAGAATAGTCATCTAAACTGATACCTGACACACACATGGTGGCGTGGCACATCGGCATACCGTGAAAACAAGAGTTTGTGAGTTCAAATCCCAGGTTGAGGACACATTGAATAGTGTAATTATTGCATAAATGAACATGCACAATGCAATCATGTATGTCAAACATGTAATTTAAAAGTACTCAAAATCAAATCAAATCAAATCAAATCCAATTTTATTTGTCACATACACATGGTTAGCAGATGTTAATGCGAGTGTAGCGAAATGCTTGTGCTTCTAGTTCCGACAATGCAGTGATAACCAACAAGTAATCTAACTAACAATTCCAAAACTACTGTCTTATACACAGTGAAGGGGATAAACAATATGTACATAAGGATATATGAATGAGTGATGGTACAGGGCAGCATACAGTAGATGGTATCGAGTACAGTATATACATATGAGATGAGTATGTAGACAAAGTAAACAAAGTGGCATAGTTAAAGTGGCTAGTGATACATGTATTACATAAGGATGCAGTCGGTGATATAGAGTACAGTATATACGTATGCATATGAGATGAATAATGTAGGGTAAGTAAGTAACATTATATAAGGTAGCATTGTTTAAAGTGGCTAGTGATATATTTACATAATTTCCCATCAATTCCCATTATTAAAGTGGCTGGAGTTGGGTCAGTGTCAATGACAGTGTGTTGGCAGCAGCCACTCAATGTTAGTGTTGGCTGTTTAACAGTCTGATGGCCTTGAGATAGAAGCTGTTTTTCAGTCTCTCGGTCCCAGCTTTGATGCACCTGTACTGACCTCGCCTTCTGGATGATAGCGGGGTGAACAGGCAGTGGCTCGGTGGGTGAGGTCCTTGATGATCTTTATGGCCTTCCTGTAACATCGGGTGGTGTAGGTGTCCTGGAGGGCAGGTAGTTTGCCCCCGGTGATGCGTTGAGCAGACCTCACTACCCTCTGGAGAGCCTTACGGTTGAGGGCGGAGCAGTTGCCGTACCAGGCGGTGATACAGCCCGCCAGGATGCTCTCGATTGTGCATCTGTAGAAGTTTGTTAGTGCTTTTGGCGACAAGCCGAATTTCTTCATCCTCCTGAGGTTGAAGAGACGCTGCTGCGCCTCTTCAAGTACAGGGAGTACAGGAGAGGGCTCAGAACGCACCCTTGTGGGGCCCCCGTGTTGAGGATCAGCGGGGAGGAGATGTTGTTGCCTACCCTCACCACCTGGGGGCGGCCCGTCAGGAAGTCCAGTACCCAGTTGCACAGGGCGGGGTCGAGACCCAGGGTCTCGAGCTTGATGACGAGCTTGGAGGGTACTATGGTGTCCTACCTGACACCCTAGACCCACTCTGCCGAGCTGTAGTCGATGAACAGCATTCTCACATAGGTATTCCTCTTGTCCAGGTGGGTTAGGGCAGTGTGCAGTGTGGTTGAGATTGCGTCGTCTGTGGACCTATTTGGGCGGTAAGCAAATTGGAGTGGGTCTAGGGTGTCAGGTAGGGTGGAGGTGATATGGTCCTTGACTAGTCTCTCAAAGCACTTCATGATGACGGAAGTGAGTGCTACGGGCGGTAGTCGTTTAGCTCAGTTACCTTAGCTTTCTTGGGAACAGGAACAATGGTGGCCCTCTTGAAGCATGTGGGAACAGCAGACTGGTATAGGGATTGATTGAATATGTCCGTAAACACACCGGCCAGCTGGTCTGCGCATGCTCTGAGGTCGCGGCTGGGGATGCCGTCTGGGCCTGCAGCCTTGCGAGGGTTAACACGTTTAAATGTCTTACTCACCTCGGCTGCAGTAAAGGAGAGACCGCATGTTTTCGTTGCAGGCCGTGTCAGTGGCACTGTATTGTCCTCAAAGCGGGCAAAAAGTTATTTAGTCTGCCTGGGAGCAAGACATCCTGGTCCGTGACTGGGCTGGGTTTCTTCTTGTAGTCCGTGATTGACTGTAGACCCTGCCACATGCCTCCTGTGTCTGAGCCGTTGAATTTAGATTCTACTTTGTCTCTGTACTGACGCTTAGCTTGTTTAATAGCCTTGCGGAGGGAATAGCTGCATTGTTTATATTCGGTCATGTTACCAGACTGTCACGCCTTGGTCATTGTATCTTGTGTTTTTGTTATATGTTTGGGTAGGCCAGGGTGTGACATGGGTTTATATGTTGTATTTCGTATTGGGGTTTGTATTAATTGGGAGTGTGTATTATTAGGGGTGTGTCTAGTTAGGCTTGGCTGCCTGAGGCGATTCCTAATTGGAGTCAGCTGATTCTCGTTGTCTCGGATTGGGAACCGTATTTAGGCAGCCTGAGTGCGCGTTGTATTTCGTGGGTGATTGTACCTGTCTCTGTGTTAGTCACCAGATAGGCTGTAATTAGTTTCACTCGTTTGTTGTTTTTGTATTTTTCAGTTATTTCATGTACCGCATTATCTTCATTAAAAGTCATGAGTAACCTACACGCTGCATTTCGGTCTGACTCTCTTCAAACGACAGACGAAGTTCGTTACAGAATCACCCACCATTCACAGACCGAGCAGCGTGTGAACTGGCAGGATCTAAAGGAGGACGTTATGGACAACAGAAGCAAGGAATATAAGACGTGGGAAGAAATTGACAGGTGGGCGGCCGACCCAGAGCGAGTGCAGGAGCCCGCCTGGGATTCCCTACAGCAGTGCGAAGAAGGCTACAGGGGAATCGAGTCAAAGAAAAAGACACGCCGGGAAAAACGGAGAAGCGCTGGTTTAAACAGGCAGCGACAGCTGGAGCAGCAAAGGGAGAATGAATTATTTGGAGAATGGACATGGGAAGACGTGTTGGATGGTAAAGGTTGTTACACTTGGGAGGAGATATTGGCTGGAAGAGATCGCCTCCCATGGGAACAGGTGGAGGCACTAAGGAGAGCAGAGGCAGCGGGAGATAGGAGCCGAAGATACGAGGGAACACGGTTGGCAAGGAAAACCGGAAAAGCAGCCCAAAAAATTATTGGGGGAGCTAGAAGGGAGAATAGTTATGCCAGGTAGGAGACCTGCGCATACTCCCTGTGCTCACCGTTGGGCTAGAGAGACCGGGCAGGGACCGTGTTATGCTATGGAGCGCACGGTGTTTTCAGTGCGGAGCATAGCCTGGTGCGGCACATACCAGCCCTTCCTATTGGCCGGGCTAGAGTGGGCATCGAGCCAGGTAAGCTTGGGCAGGCTCGGTGCTCAAGAGCTCCAGTGCGCCTGCACGGTCCGGTCTATCCAGAGCCACCTCTACACACCAGTCCTCCGGTAGCAACTCCCCGCACCAGGATTCCTGTGCGTGTCCTCGCGCCAGTACCACCAGTTCCAGCACCACGCACCAGGCCTCCGGTGCGCCTCGCCTGTTTAGCGCAGCCAGAGCTTTTCTCCTCTCCTGCGCTGCCGGAGTCTCCTGTCTGCCCAGCGCCGCCAGTCGGCCCAGCGTCACCAGTCTGCCAGGATCCGCCAGAAGTGCCAGTCTGCCCAGCGCCGCCAGAAGTGCCAGTCTGCCCAGCGCCGCCAGTGCCGCCAGTATGCCCAGCGCCGCCAGTGCCGCCAGTCTGCCCAGCGCCGCCAGTGCTCCCAGTCTGCCCAGCGCCGCCAGTGCTCCCAGTCTGCCCAGCGTCGCCAGTGCTCCCAGTCTGCCCAGCGCCGCCAGTACCGCCAGTCTGCCCAGCGCCGCCAGTGCCGCCAGTCCTCCCAGCGCCGCCAGACAACCAGTCTCTTCCAGATCTGCCAGACAACCAGTCTCTTCCAGATCTGCCAGACAACCAGTCTCTTCCAGATCTGCCAGACAACCAGTCTCTTCCAGATCTGCCAGACAACCAGTCTCTTCCAGATCTGCCCGACAACCAGTCTCTTCCAGATCTGCCCGACAACCAGTCTCTTCCAGATCTGCCCGTCAACCTAGATCTTCTAGATCGGCCAGACAACCTGAATCATCCAGGTCCACCAGCCAGCCAGGATTTACCGGAGCCTACTACCTGCCTGAGCTTCCTCTCAGTACTGAGCTTCCTCTCAGTACTGAGCTTCCTCTCAGTACTGAGCTTCCTCTCAGTACTAGGCTTCCTCTCTGTACTGGGCTCCCTCTCAGTACCGGGCTTCCCCTCAGTACTGGGCTGCTTCGGTCCCGGGCTGCTCCTCTGTCCCGGGCTGCCCCTCTGTCCCGAGCTGCCCCTCTGTCCCGAGCTGCCCCTCTGTCCCGAGCTGCCCCTCTGTCCCGAGCTGCCCCTCTGTCCCGAGCTGCCCCTCGGTCCCGAGCTGCCCCTCGGTCCCGAGCTGCCCTCGGTCCCGAGCTGCCCCTCGGTCCCGAGCTGCCCCTCAGTTATGTGGGGATCAGGGTGAGGACTATTAGGCCATGGTCGGCGGAGAAGGTGGATTATCCTAGGACGCGAAGGGGAGGAACTAGGACATTTATGGAGTGGGGTCCACGTACCGAGCCAGAACCGCCACCATGGACAGACGCCCACCCGGACCCTCCCTATGCTCTTGAGGTGCGTCCCGGAGTCCGCACCTTAGGGGGGTTCTGTCACGCCTTGGTCATTGTATCTTGTGTTTTTGTTATATGTTTGGGTAGGCCAGGGTGTGACATGGGTTTATATGTTGTATTTCGTATTGGGGTTTGTATTAATTGGGAGTGTGTATTATTAGGGGTGTGTCTAGTTAGGCTTGGCTGCCTGAGGCGATTCCTAATTGGAGTCAGCTGATTCTCGTTGTCTCGGATTGGGAACCGTATTTAGGCAGCCTGAGTGTGCGTTGTATTTCGTGGGTGATTGTACCTGTCTCTGTGTTAGTCACCAGATAGGCTGTAATTAGTTTCACTCGTTTGTTGTTTTTGTATTTTTCAGTTATTTCATGTACCGCATTATCTTCATTAAAAGTCATGAGTAACCTACACGCTGCATTTCGGTCTGACTCTCTTCAAACGACAGACGAAGTTCGTTACACAGACACCTTGCCCTGATTAAAAGCAGTGGTTCGCGCTTTCAGTTTCACGCGAATGCTGCCATCAATCCACTGTTTCTGGTTAGGGAATGTTTTTATCGTTGCTATGGGAACGACATCTTCAACGCACGTTCTAATGAACTCGCACACCGAATCAGCGTATTCGTCAATATTTTTATCTGACGCAATACGAAACATGTCCCAGTCCACGTGATGGAAGCAGTCTTGGAGTGTGGAGTCAGCTTGGTCGGACCAGCGTTGGATAGACCTCCGCGTGGGAGCCTCTTGTTTAAGTTTCTGTCTGTAGGCAGGGATCAACAAAATGGAGTCGTGGTCAGCTTTTCCGAAAGGGGGCGGGGCAGGGCCTTATATGCGTCGCGGAAGTTAGAGTAACAATGATCCAAGGTTTTACCACCCCTGGATGCGCAATCGATATGCTGATAAAATTTAGAGAGTCTTGTTTTCAGATTAGCTGGAAACCATTTATCGGAGGCTGCATTCATTGTAGCTGGGGATTTTAACAAACTTTGTTAAAATCCCCAGCTACAATGAATGCAGCCTCCGGATAAATGGTTTCCAGTTTGCAAAGAGTTAAATAAAGTTTGTTCAGAGCCATCGATGTGTCTGCTTGGGGGGGATATATACGGCTGTGATTATAATCGATGGGAGAATTCTCTTGGTAGATAATGCGGTCTACATTTGATTGTGAGGAATTCTAAATCAGGTGAACAGAAGGATTTGAGTTCCTGTATGTTTCTTTCATCACACCATGTCTCGTTAGTCATGAGGCATACATAAGATGTTTGTTTCTGTCGGCGCGATGCGTGAAGAAACCCGTTGGCTGCACCGCCCGGATAGCGTCTTCCCAGTGAGCCATGTTTCGGTGAAGCAGAGGACGTTACAGTCTCTGATGTCCCTCTGGAATGCTACCCTTGCTCGGATTTCATCAACCTTGTTGTCAAGAGACTGGACATTGGCAAGAAGAATGCTAGGTAGTGGTGCGTGATGTGCCCGTGTCCTGAGTCTGACCAGAAGACCGCTACGTTTCCCTCTTTTACGAAGTCGTTTTTTTGGGGGGTCGCTGCATGCGATCCATTCCGTTGTCCTGGGTGAAAGGCAGAACACAGGATCCGCGTCGCGAAAAACATATTCTTGGTCGTACTGATGGTGAGTTGACGCTGAGCTTATATTCAGTAGTTCAGTAGTTCTTCTCGACTGTATGTAATGAAACCTAAGATGACCTGGGGTACTAATGGAAGAAATAACACGTAAAAAAACTAAAAACTGCATAGTTTCCTAGGAATGCGAAGCGAGGCGGCCATCTCTGTCGGCGCCGGAAGTCCAACGTGTGAGTATCTCTAACCTTGCCAACAGACAAAGAGACAACAGAGCTATCGTAGCTCACAAAACATGGCCTTGATTGGTTCGGTGATGTGCAATACATTTTTCTTTGGACACATAAATGTTCTTGCAACGTTCCCACAACATGTGTCTAGAACATTAATATCTTATATTCTGAGAACATGGCAACTATGTTCTATGTACGCTACCGTTCCAAAGTTTGGGGTCACTTAGAAATGTCCTTGTCTTTGAAAGAAAAGCAAATTTTTTGTCCATTAAAATAGCATGAAAATGATCAGAATTACAGTATAGACTTTGTTAATGTTGTAAATGACTATTGTAGCTGGAAACTGAAGATTTTTTATGGAATATCTACATAGGCGTACAGAGGCCTATTATCAGCAACCATCACTCCTGTGTTCCAAATGATCTAAATTAGCTAACTTGGCTAATTGATCATTAGAAAACCCTTTTGCAATTATGTTAGCACAGCTGAAAACTGTTGTGTTGATTAAAGAAGCAATACAACTGGCCTTCTTGAGACTAGTTGAGTATGTGGAGCATCAGCATTTGTGGGTTTGATTACAGGCTCAAAATGGCCAGAAACAAAGACCTTTCTTCTGAAACTCATCAGTCTATTCTTGTTCTGAGAATTGAAGGCTACTCCATGCGAAAAATTGCCAAGAAACTGAAAATCTGGTACAACGCTGTTGTGATCACAGAACAGCGCAAACTGCCTCTAACCAGAATAGAAAGAGGAGATAGGGGGCCCCAGTGCACACCTGAGCAAGAGGACAAGTACATTAGAGTGTCTAGTTTGAGAAACAGACACCCCGCAAGTCCTCAACTGGCAGCTTCCTTAAATAGTACCTGTAAAACACCAGTCTCAACGTAAACAGTGAAGAGGCGACTCCGGGATGCTGACCATCTAGGCAGAGTTGCAAAGAAAAAGCCACATCTCAGACTGGCCAGTAAAAATTAAATATTAAGATGGGCAAAAGAACACAGACACTGGACAGAGAAACTCTGCCTAGAAGGCCAGCATCCTGGAGTTGCCTCTTCACTGTTGACGTTGAGACTGGTGTTTTGCGGGTACTATTTAATGAAGCCGCCAGTTGAGGACTTGTGAGTTGTCTGTTTCTCAAACTAGCTCCAGCACAGTTATGTACATTTTGGAGCAATACAAGGCAAACTGATAAGAGATCAGCTGATTGAAGAAACTTTCAACCCCCGAGTACAAGAAAGGCTGTTACTTGAAGATGCTAATTTAACCCTTGCTCATTCATTCAGACTTGCTCTACAAATTTAATCTGCCACTGAATGTGCTGCTAAAATAGGTGAAACACAAGCATAACCCATAATGAGTGCTTTCATTGGAGAGCAGTCAATGCAGCAATTACGGCGCATTCGGAAAGTATTCAGACCCCTTTTTCTTTTCTACATTTTGTTATGTTACAGCCTTATTCTAAAATATATATTTTTTCCTCATCAATCTACACTCAATATCCCATAACGACAAAGCGAAAACAGGTTTTTAGAAATGTTAGCAAATTTATCTAAAAAAATAAACGTATTTAAAGTATTCAGACCCTTTACTATGGGACTTGAAATTGAGCTCAGGTGCATCCTGTTTACATTAATCATCCTAGAGATGTTTCTACAAATTGATTGGTGTCCACCTGTGGTAAATTCTATTGATTGGACATGATTTGGAAAGGCACACACCTGTCTTTTTAAGGTCCCACAGTTGACAGTGCATGCAAAGGTGGAAAAAGTACTCAATTGTCATACTTAAGTTAAAGTAAAGATACCTTAATATAAAATGAGGAAGGAATGTAGTGAAGTAAAAGTAAAAGTAGTCCAAAATATATATAGTAAAGTAAAGTACAGATAGTTCCTCGGCGTACATATCACTGGCAAACTGAAATGGCCCACCCACACAGACAGTGTGGTGAAGAATACCCAACAGTATGAGTGAAAGTGAACACAGACAACTAAGGTGAAGGACATTGTGACTTCTTGTGGACAATAGAGCCTTACACTTACAAACTAAGGAGAAGGCCCAATCGAACCCTTTTCACGAAGTGGAACCCTTTTCACAAAGACCTGGGTCCAACAGAGATGCACAACAAAGACCTTCAACACGTAAATACATGCATTACTTCTTACCCAAACAGTCAACAATTCGGGGCAAGGTATTAGGATTACTGTGAGCGTTAGTTCCCAAATGTATCCAAGTTTTGTCTCTCTCTCTCTCTCTCTCTCTCTCTCTCTCTCTCTCTCTCTCTCTCTCTCTCTCTCTTTCTTTAACTCTCCATCTTTTGTAACAAGTGTCATATTGTGTTAGTCCGCTCAGAATGAGACCGATATGAGGTAATGATTACATCAAAACAGAGAACAACAAGGTAAGTAGAGTATTACCTTTAGGCCAACACTACTTACACAGCAGACGCCTCTAAAACAAGCATGTGACTAAAAAACAGAACCTGTCCTAGTTCAAACTACTGGCTGAGTTTTTATTTCTAATTATAAAAACATTTGAATTTGAGATCACTCACACTGCCCACCTTTTAAAGTGTGATCTGTATAGGCTACGGCACACGTTGACCACCAGGCTTCTTTGGTTTCTGTCTATCATCATCTCATTGCTCAACTATGATGGGCTGTATCTATGTAATGGTTTTATAATGACTTTATAATGACTTTGTGACAGTCCAACAAAGGAAACGTCACAGTGTGTCTTGGCATGTCACACTTCTTTTATTGACTTCATTACGCTTCTCTTTCCGTGCAAAGTCTTGGCCAAGTTATAGTTCTATAATATTTTTTATATAGTACATCACGGTCTTTAAATCCAGCAACACATTGCTTCTCTTTTTGGTTTCTGGCTGGAGAAATATAAAACCTTTCTTCTGGATCATATGATGTGTCCCAAATGGCACCCTGTTCCCAATATAGTGAACCAATTTTGACCGGGGCCCATGGCTCTGGTCAAAATGAGTGCACTATGTAGTGAATAAACGGCCACTTGGGATGCAACTCACAGTCTTTTCCCCTGTGATGTTTCGGATTGTTAAATCTCTCATGAGGATTTGCAAAAAGGGAGACACTGTGGCCCTCCAATCCTGGCCTCTCACACGGTACACATCTCTGCCTCCCCACCTCTCTCTGGCATGCTTCTGGTGTGAGAGTGATCGCTGTGTGGTTTTCATATGCTTATAACTCATCATCACTTAGACGGTCCCAAAAAGCTGTCTACTCAGGGGGATTTCATATGTAAGGGAGTTCTCACTGATGTGCTCCTTTAACACATAAAGTGAACACTGCAATTACCCCTGAGATGACAATCAGAGAGAGAGAGAGGGGGGGGGGTACCATGTTGCTGTCATCAAGGCAAAGGGTGGCTACTTTGAAGAATCTAAAATCTAAAATGTATTTAGATTTGTTTAACACTTTTTCGGTTACTACATGATTCCACGTGTTATTTCATAGTTTTGATGTCTTCACTATTATTCTACAATGTAGAAAATAGTACAAATAAAGAAAAACCCTGGAATGAGGAGATGTGTCCAAACTTTGACTGGTACTATAGGTTCAATCAGTAAGCTGGTCTGAATGGCTTGCTCACTTTAACTTCATCCAGTAATCACAATATATTCACATTGTTTTCTCTCTATGGGCCTAGCTGGTATTTAGCGTTATTATCATTATCAGCATAGCGTCACGTTCTCTCCTCTTTTACTCTTAGCCACGTGCAGAATGTCATTCACCTATTACTGTATAACCTATGAGCATTGCACAACGACGCAATTTCACCACGCTTGCTGAACAATCACCTCCTCTCTCAACCCATGAGCATATATCTTGTGACGCATTTAAAAAGTCAACTTACCTGTGTTCCCTCACGTCCAGCAACAGTCTGACGACCATCCACCTCCCACCACCACCACCACCACCACCAAATGAAGGCCCGTCATCGAACTCCCGTCTCCCAGTGGGCGGGTCTCCCAGCTGCCCCCTCACATGGCATCACATAATCTGACTCCAGTGATCATTCCTCGGAGACAAGGCATCCCCAAACTAAACAAAAAAAGATTGATTCATATTGCACATCGCCTCTGTTGTTCATTCAATCAGCCTGTCCTCGATTGAAAGGATCCATAGTTCAAGCACATTTGAAAAAAAGTATTTGATCCCCTGCTGATTTTGTACGTTTGCCCACTGACAAAGAAATGATCAGTCTATCATTTTAATGGTAGGCTTATTTGAATAGTGAGAGACAGAATAACAACAAAAAAAATCCAGAAAAAACGCATGTCAAAAATCTTTTTAATGAGGGAAATAAGTATTTGACCCCCTCTCAATCAGAAAGATTTCTGGCTCCCAGGTGTCTTTTATACAGGTAACGAGCTGAGATTAGGAGCACACTCTTAAAGGGAGTGCTCCTAATCTCAGTTTGTTACCTCTATAAAAGACACCTGTCCACAGAAGCAATCAATCAATCAGATTCCAAACTCTCCACCATGGCCAAGACCAAAGAGCTCTCCAAGGATGTCAGGGACAAGATTGTAGACCTACACAAGGCTGGAATGGGCTACAAGACCATCGCCAAGCAGCTTGGTGAGAAGGTGACAACAGTGGAAGAAACACAAAATAACTGTCAATCATGCATGAAACTTATGCATGAAACTTTAGATAAACTTCTCCATAATCTGAAAATGGCGCTCAGAGCCCAGACCAGCCAGAGAAATATCCGACATGTTGGGTAGTCAACATTATTCATAAATAGTATTATAAATATTCACTTACCTTTGATGATCTTCATCAGAATGCACTCCTAGGAATCGCAGTTCCACAATAAATGCTTGTTTTGTTCGATAATGTCCATCATTTATGTCCATTTATGTCCAATAGCTTCTTTTGTTAGGGTGTTTGGTAAACATTCCAAAAGCGCGATATGTTCCAGTCGGACGAAAAGTTCAAAAAGTTATGTTACAGGTCTGAGAAACTTGTCAAACTAAGTATAGAATCAATCTTTAGGATGTTTTCATCATAAAAGTTCAATCATGTTCCAACCGGAGAATTCCATTGTCTGTAGAAAAGCAATGGAACGAGAGCTACCTCTCACGTGAACGCGTGTGACTGAGAACGAGGCTGCTGGCAGACCCCTTAGTCAAACAGCTCCCATCCGGTCCCCCTTTCTAAATTTTTACATTTTAAATTTTAAATGTCACCTTTATTTAACCAGGTAGGCAAGTTGAGAACATGTTCTCATTTACAATTGCGACCTGGCCAAGATAAAGCAAAGCAGTTCGACACATACAACAACACAGAGTTACACATGGAGTAAAACAAACATACAGTCAATAATACAGTAGAAACAAGTCTATATACGATGTGAGAAAATGAGGTGAGATAAGGGAGGTAAAGGCAAAAAAAGGCCATGGTGGCAAAGTAAATACAATATAGCAAGTAAAACACTGGAATGATAGATTTGCAGTGGAAGAATGTGCAAAGTAGAAATAGAAATAATGGGGTGCAAAGGAACAAAATAAATAAATAAATACAGCAGGGAAAGAGGTAGTTGTTTGGGCTAAATTATAGATGGACTATGTACCTCTTCACATGAGAAGCCTGAAACAAAGTTCTAAAGACGGTTGGCATCTAGCGGAAGCCTTAGGAAGTGCAAAATAACCCATATCCCACTGTGTATTCAATAGGGGTGAGTTCAAAAACTACATCTGGGACAGAGTAGGAGGCAGTTCACTCTGGGCACGCTATTCATCCAAAAGTGAAAATGCTTCCCCCTATCCCAAAGAAGTTTTAAAGAAGGATTTTTAAGCCTTTGGACACATGAGACATAGATTGTGTCTGTGTGCTATTCAGTGGGTGAATGAGCAAGACAAAATATTGAAGTGCCTTTGAACGGGGTATGGTAGTAGGTGCCAGGTGCACCGGTTTGTCTCAAGAACTGCAACGCTGCTGGGTTTCACACTCAGTTTCCCGTGTGTATCAAGAATGGTCCACCACTCAAAGGACATCCAATCAACTTGACAACTGTGGGGAGCAGTGGAGTCAACATGGGCCACCATCCTTGTGGAACGCTTTCGACACCTCCTAGTCTATGCCCAACTAATTGAGGCTGTTCTGAGGGCAAAATAACATCTTGGGGTGCAACTCAATATTAGGAAGGTGTTCTGAATGTTCTGTACACTCAGTGTATGCTATTGGCTTTCTAATATCAAGGCTCATTTACTAACATTACATGAGTTATAAAAACATCAGTACAATATGTACTTGTTTTGTGCTCCATTGAGATTGTTTGCTGTTTGGGGTTTTATTTTCTGTACAGCACTTTGAGATATCAGAATGTACGAAGGGCTATATAAATAAATTTGATTTGATTTGATATTTATAAAAAACATCAGTACAATATGTACTTGTGTGCTCCATGTCGTCGTAGGCCCCACCAAACAATGTTATTCTGTTTGAATGTTGCTCCTGAATCTCTATGATAAATATAATCGTTTTTCCTTCCGTGTATTTTTAACAGGGCTCAGGTGTATTTTTAATTGTTGAAATAAGTAAATTAAATCCAGAATACTTAGATTTAATTGACAACCAAAATAGCAGTGCAGATAGCACTATTTTGCTTAGCGCAGAGATGTGTTATAGGTTATGAATGTGGAGACATGATTCTTTTCAGACTTTGCGGAGCAGCAGAGAGATCAACATACCCCAAATCCAGAGGTTGTGAGTTCAAATCCAAGGTGGGGTCATATTGAAAAGCCAGTACTAAGTGATCATGTGTAAAGTGTTTTTAACACTATTTCCTCTGAACAGCGTACCACTTACCTTAAAACCCTCATACCATTTCATTACTTTACCTATAATGGTTTGGGACACCTGGGACCATCAAGTGACAGAAACCTCCAGGGGACCACGACACAATGTCTCAAGAACATGCTTAAAATGTCCTCAGGGATGTCCCCAGGACAAACCAGGAACTAGACAAAACCTCCACGGGACCATGACACAACGTCCCAAGAATGTTCAGGGTACCTTCAGGGGACCGTGACACAATGTCTCAAGAATGTCCTAAACACGTCCCCGGGACAAATCGGGATCTATAGAAAGGACTCCCTCGGGAAAGGACTCCCTCCTCGTTCCCTTGGGACCATCAAGCGACGTTCTTAGAACATCAGTGGGATAATGTTGCACCAAAACCATTAAGGGGACCTAATGATAACGTCGCCGAATGTCCTCAAGACATTCCCTGTTTGCTGGGTACTCTATAATTATGATGGACAGTCTGAAGTAAAGCAGTCGTGGACTAAAGATTTGTTTCCTTTGCCTCATGTCGAAGATGGTTGACAATTACAGATGTCATATTTTCTCCAGCGTTGTACTGTATTTCCCCTCGAGCCTGTACTTTCAAACTTGCATCACATCCATCGCAAGCTTTCATCTTCTTTCTTGTCCTCGACTCAATCAAAGGAACATAAGATTTAGGGAAAGTAAACACTCTGGTTTTATGATTGCCCCCTTCATAGTACGGAGTGGTCCATATAATTGAGTCCTCAGTGTCTATTTTTGGGATACTAGTGGGAAAGAAACCCCAGGAGACTAGCTGGGAATTGGACTCTCACGTTCTCTTTCCCATTCACTGATTCTTCAATCAAGAACCTGGTCTGTGTTTTTTAAACTGTTGGAAACATGTATAAAGACCACAAAGGAATATGATTTTGTGCTATGTTACTAAATGTATAATTTTTTTTCCAGCTGAAAGTCGAAAATCAACCATTTATCCATTTGTCTATTTTGTGACAAAAAAAAGACAACGGTATCCCTCAATTCAACAACATTAACAAAAGAAAAGACGTCCTGTATATCCAGTTTTACAACACGGAGCTTTACTGACGGAGAGGGTAGACCAGACCATCTGCCTGCTCTTAACACCGACTCCACAATCCCCAAACCACCAACATCCCACAAACTCAAATGAATGTTGTTTCACTGTGAGTAAAAGTTTAAACAAACAGAAATAACAGCAGTCAGCGTCTTCGCTTGTTACCCTGCGTGTGCCATAATGAACTGCTTGTTCGGTTGAAATTATAACAAGTTATTTTGGAGCACTGTAGCTGGAGGCCCCATGAGGACACTGTACTATCAGGTCTAACAGTTATAATGTACTCTTAAAAGACGGAAATACTTTTGGACAGTAATGCGTCCCATTAATTCATATTGGTAATTGATTATTATGTTACAATAATCTCATTGGTTGACAACCTGATATAAAGATGTGTTAAAGAATGCAGGATGTTACTAAAGTAGACCCTTGTCTCTCAAAAGATGCATGCTTACCAGCTCCTTAAAATATAAATTAGACTGAGTTATTAAGACCACCGGGAGAAAAAAAAGGTCCTATTTTAGGACTATTTCCTGTATGTCATTTTAGATATCCTCTCTATCAAATACACCACTCATTGGGCTTTAGAAGAAATCTAGTCTGGGGAGCGAAAGAAAAACAACCACACTAGGTTGACTTACAGTGCCTTCAGAAGGTATTCATACCTTTGACTTATTCCACATTTTGTTGTGTTACAGCCTGAATTCCAAATGGATTCAATAGATTTTTTTAGTATCACCCATCTACGCCCACTTTTGCAAAATTATTGAAAATGAAATATAGAAATGCAGTATCTCATTTACATAAGTATTCACTCCCATGAGTCAATACTTTGCAGAAGCACCTTTTGCAGTGATTGTTGCTGTGAGTCTTTCTTGGTAAGTCTCCAAGCTTTCCACACCTGGATTGTACAACATTTGCCCATTATTCTTTCAAAAATTCTTCAAGCTCTGTCAAACTGGTTGTTGATCATGTAGATCATTTCTACACAACTATTCTCAGGTCTTGACATGTATTTTCAAGTAGATTTATGTTAAAACTGTAACTTGACCGCTCAGGAACATTCACTGTCTTCTCGGTAACTCCAGTGTAGATTTGGCCTTGTGTTTTAGGTTATTGTACTGCTGAAAGGTGAATTAATCTCCCAGCGTCTGATAGAAAGCAGATGGAACCATGTTTTACTCTTGGATTGTGCCTGTGCTTAGCTCCATTCAGTTTATTTTTTATCCTGAAAAACTCCCCAGTCCCTAACGATTACAAGCAAACCCATAACGTGATGCATCCACCACTATGCATGAAAATATGGAATAGTAGTACTAGTGGTATAGTGGTACTCAGTAATGGGTTGTATTGGATTTGCCCCAAACATAAGATTGTGTATTCAGGACAAAAAGTGAATTTCTTTGCAAATGTTGTCGCAATATTACGTTAATGCCTTATTGCATACAGGATGCATGTTTTGGAATATCATGGTGAAATCCCTGAGAGGTTTCCTTTCTCTCTGGCAACTGATTTCAGGATGCATGTTTTGGAATATCATGGTGAAATCCCTGAGAGGTTTCCTTTCTCTCTGGCAACTCATTTCAGGATGCATGTTTTGGAATATCATGGTGAAATCCCTGAGAGGTTTCCTTTCTCCCTGGCAACTGATTTCAGGATGCCTTTGTCTTTGTAGTGACTGGGTGTATTGATACACCATCCAATGTGTAATTAATAACTTCACCATGCTCACAGGGATATTCAATGTCTGCTTTTTCTTTTTACCCATCAACCAATAGGTGCCCTTCTTTGCAAGGCATTGGAAAACCCCCCTGGTCCTTGAAATTCACTGCTTAACTGAGGGACCTTACAGATAACTGCATGTGTGGGGTACAGAGATGTTTATTTTACCTTTATTTAACTAGGCAAGTCCGTTAAGTACAAATTCTTATTTACAATGACAGCCTAGGAACAGTGGGTTAACTGCCTTGTTCATGGGTAGAACTACAGATGTTTACCTTCAGTTACTGGCCCAACACTCTAACCACTAGGCTACCTGCCTAGTGACTGAGGTAGTCATTGAGGTAGTCATTGAATGAGGTAGTCATTCAAAAATTATGTTAAACACTATTATTGCACACTGAGTCCATGATACTTATTATGTGACTTGTTAAGCACATTTTTACTCCTGAACTTATTTAGGCTTGTCATTGCAAAGGGGTTGAATACTTATTGACTCAAATTTCAGAAAACATAATTCCACTTTGACATTATGGGGTATTTTGTGTAGGCCTGTGACAATACATCTCTATTTAATCCATTTTAAATTCAGGCTGTAACACAACAAAATGTGGAAAAAGTCAAGGGGTGTGATAATATTGGCCCATAAAGTAATGTTAAAAACGTAAAAGCGCCTCTTTGTAAACCCCCATCACCCCACAAATAAACCCACAGTAGAGAATGTTGCTCTGCTCTAATTTTGTTTATCATAAACTCATAAACGTGCGATTTATCTTTTCCACTGCTATCACAGAAATAATGGGTATCTAGGTGCTGCTTCCTTTATAGGAGTTTCCACGAATGAACTCTGGCTAGCCAAGCTATATACTTTGCGACTTTCTTCACTCTGTAATCGAAATTCTTCTTTCCTGAATATGTAATATGTAATTGAATAACTTCATTCCCAAACAGAATTCCCACAGGCTTCTAGAACTATACAGTGTCATACTTTTGAGTTGTAAATGATTCACCAATGAACAACAGGATTTCAGGCGATACATTCACTGACACCCTGACATCCTACAATTGCTGACGTTTGACTTCTTTCTCAAACTTCAAGGGTTAAATGCACTCTAAGAGGCGCTGAACATGCCCGTTATACTGTGTTGAAAACGAACACAATAACATGCTCAGAGAGAATGGGCTGTGATCTTCAACATCATAGTTGTAGAGCTACATTATGGCTAATTTAAGTTAACAGCCACTTCAATGACAATAAAAAACACAGTAAGCTCAATAATGAAACCCATGAGCTCTTTCCAACATGGTAGTTGGAACCAGACAAACAGAAGCATACTTTCCCCTCGCATCAACAAACAACTAACTACTGCAGAGGGGTTATTACGCCTTTTATAAAACGAGATACTTTAAACCTTCGCTGGCTGGCAGACCTTGTTTTGCCTTTAATGAAAATTATACTCACATAAAATACCAATTTTATTTAATACAGCCCGTCTAGACTATATTTTTTATTGTCATTAATGCTAGTGGCTAATTACTATTTTATTGTGTCAGTCGATTGTTTTTTTTTCTCTCCTTTGTTTTTCCAAGTTTTTGTCATTCTTTCTGTCTCTGGGGAATGCTAGCCAGCAGCCACCCACATAGACACACACACACACACACACACACACACACACACACACACACACACACACACACACACACACACACACACACACACACACACACACACACACACACACACACACACACACACACACACACACACACACACACACACACACACACACACACACACACACACACACACACACACACGCATGCACACAGACAGAGACTAGCTGCTGGGGAACTGCGGGGAGAGCTGACTTCTTGTGGCGTGATCGTAGTCTGTGGTCGTCTGGTGTCTATTTGTTTAACCATACTTTTCTCCATCATGTGAAAGAATAGACTTACATTTGTCCTGGAGGGCACCCTGTCCTGATCAGTTATCTGGTCTCAGTTTGGTCTGGTGGGTAGAAGTGATGTCTGGATTCATGTCCTGGTATCAACAGGCTACCTCTCTAGACAGTTGTGATAGTGGTGGGGGTCCTGACCATGGAGTTGATTGTGTTGCCGACTTTGACTTTAGAAAGCCACAAGTTGTTTTTTTTTAGAACCAAGCCCTTTCAATTGAGCAGCTTTTGAAGAAAGCTACAAATGTGGATTTATGTTGCCTGACTGACCACCTATGTATCACGTGCGCGATGAGCAGTGTTGTACTCAAATCTTTGAGTCCCGTCCCCACGTCCTCTGTCTGTTTTCCTGGTTGTTTTCTCCTTTAGGATATCTGACTGCGGCACTGAACTTCAACCTCAACTGTCGTTTCTCCAGGGAACCAGCTTGTTTCAAGCTAATTCAAATGTCAAAGTGGCTATTTGCACTGTGGTCAGACACACGTCGCCTCTTTCCTCTGCCCCCCCCTGCTCCCCCCAGCCTGCTCGCTGCACAAAATTTCCACTAACTCATAAATGTCTATCGGGTCAGATTCTCAGTTTTTTTCTTTCTTCAAAAGTGTATTTTTCATTTTAAAAGCATGCCTGTGATATTTTTTTAAATTCTGGTATCGCACTGAGATAAGTCAGGTTCTGTATTTTATATAGTTTCACTAGAATATAAGTAACCAAATATTCTTGTGAAATGTTGTAAATAGTTGTACCAACTATACCAACCAAAATAATGAATTTCCATTAAGAACAAGTCGTTACCAACTGTTGAACTAAATCATTTTTGGTACTTACCGCCAAAGAAAGTGTAACTGAATTGTGTATGACATTTTGTTACTCTTCCTTTATCATCGGCTAACCACATGTCTAGAAAGCAAAGTCCATGATACAAGTCAGTATTCGACGTTCATTAATGTCTGCGGACAATCGGGAGGTGACATGGAACCCGGCCACTAGGGGCAACAGTGAGGGCTGTTACCTTCAAGTAGGTTTCGGTTTTGCTAGAACGATGTGGTCGGGGATGGTGGATAAAGGTAACCTTAAACTCTTCGAAATTTGACATTTAGAACCATTTAAAAAAATTGACGCTTGAGAAACATGGATGAATGTCTAACTCTGATGTGAGACTGTGAGAGCTAGTTGGAATAAAGCACTGGCACTCAAACTGAGCTTCTAATTATGATCCTACCTCAAATACCTTCTTTTAATCTCTCTCCCAGAGACTCAACCCACCTCGTTAAAGACCAAGTTAAGTTAAACCAGATCGAACGTGATGCCGTAAGTCACTGAAACCTGGAATAGGCCCTAGGTTTATGTTACCACAGTAATGTGTACAGAGATATTTTTTTGCGTATGTCCTGTAAATGAATGAACTATCTTTTTCAACACTTTCCCAGGGGTAATTTACAGTAAGTACCACAGTGCTCTGTCTAAACCAATTCCTCATCTTCTTAACCGTGTTGTAGAGTCATTGAATAACTATTTCAACATCCAGAAATGGTTGTGATATACACACCAAAAAATGATGGTTCCTCAAGGGTTCTTCGGGAAGGGTAATGGTTCTACAGCACGTGTTTGTAGTTAAAAAAACAACGTTATTTTCTCTTTTAGTGATAATAAAAATGTAGGGTTGGAAGCTCATTTGAATATTTTGGGGCATGGTTAGCGCACAGCTCTTATTGTGTAACCATGAGTGAGTGTGTCATTCCAGTTTATCTAATCTGTTGTGTTACACTATTATCTATTATACATTACTGGTGGCAGTGACAGTGTCTTGTGAAAGACTCACATATAGCCTTGTGTCAATTGAGAACTGTTGTCTAAGTCAGTAGTTCTCAACTCTCTTCTCAGAGACACCCAGCCATTCCAGAGCTAGCACACCTGATTGTTAATCAACACAAAAATACAACCTATGGAAATGTAACAATGTAATATGTCTATTAAACCAGAATAAAAACTCTGTACTGTTCTACAAAGAACCTTTGCGATTGAGAAAGGTTCTTTATAGAACCATTCTTGTCAGGCATATGTGTATAGGTGGCGGTGAAGTCAGGCGCAGGAGAGTCAAACAGAGTGTAAAATGGAGTCTTTTAATAATGTCCTAGTAACATGCTCCATAACACTAAACAGGAAAAGAACATAAACAAAATATGGGTACGAAGACCCGACGCGCACCTATACAACAAACAACACTACACTGACAATAAACCATCTCTGACAAAGACATGAGGGGAAACAGAGGGTTAAATACACAACAGGTAATGAATGGGATTGAAAACAGGTGTGTGGGAAGACAAGACAAAACCAATGGAAAATGAAAAAAAGGATCAATGATGGCTAGAAGACCGGTGACGTCGAACGCCGAGCACCGCCCGAACAAGGAGAGGCAACGACTTCGGCAGAAGTCGTGACAATTCTCAATAAAGGGTTTATAAAGAACCATAAAAAAGGTTCTATATAGCCCCAAAAGGGTTGTAACTATAGCGGAACCCTTATTTGGTGCTACAGTATAAAGAACCTTTTCTTTATAGAACCTTAGGAAAGGGTTCATTATAGATTTTCCGTTTAGAACCTTATGAGCATCCCACTGGGCAAGTTGAATCAGCATGGTTTCCACATCATTTCAATGATATGACGTTGAACCAACGTGGAAAATACTTTGAATCTATGCCCAGTGGTATGGTTCTTTATAGAAACTTCACCAGCAACAAATCTGTATACAATGAAAGTGGGAAGTTTACATACACCTCAGCCAAATGACATTTAAACTCAGCTTTTCACAATTCCTGACATTTAATCCAAGTAAAAATCCCCTGTTTTAGGTCAGTTAGGATCAACGCTATATTTTAAGACTGGGACATGTCAGAATAATAGTAGAGAGAATAATTTATTTCAGCTTTTGTTTATTTCATCACATTCCCAGTGGGTCACACGTTTACATACATGTACACTCAATTAGTATTTGGTAGCATTGCCTTTACATTTGTTTTTAAAACTTGGTTGAAACGTTTCGGATAGCCTTCCACAAGCTTCCCACACTAAGTTGGGTGAATTTTGGCCCCTTCCTCCTGACAGAGCTGGTGTAACTGAGTCAGGTTTGCAGGCCTCCTTGCTCGCAAACGCTTTATCAGTTCTGCCCACACATTTTTGAGGTCAGGGCTTTGTGATGGCCACTGCATTACATTGACGTTGTTGTCCTTAGACCATTAGACCATTGTTGTCCTTTTCCACAACATTGAAAGTATGCTTGGGGTCATTGTCCATTTGGAAGACCCATTTGCGACCAAGCCTTAACTTCCTGACTGATGTCTTGAGATTTTGCTTCAATATATCCACATAATTTTCCTCCCACATGATGCCATCTATTTTGTGAAGTGCACCTGTCCCTCCTGCAGCAAAGCACCCCCACAACATTATGCTGTCACCCCCTTGCTTCACGGTTGGGATGATGTTCTTTGGCTTGCAAGCCTCCCCCTTTTCTCTCCAAACACTACAGTGGTCATTATGGCCAAACAGTTCTATTTTTGTTTCATCAGATCAGAGGACATTTCTCCAAAAAGTACGATCTTTGTCCCCATGTGTAGTTGCAAACCGTAGTCTGGCTTTTTTATGGCGGTTTTGGAGCAGTGGCTTCTTCCTTGCTGAGCGGCCTTTCAGGTTATGTCGATTTAGGACTCGTTTTACTGTGGATATATATACTTTGTACCGGTTTCCTCCATCATCTTCACAATGTCCTTTGCTGTTGTTCTTGGATTGATTTGCAATTTTCGCACCAAAGTACGTTAATCTCAAGGAGACAGAGCAGGTCTCCTTCCTGAGCTGCGTGGTCCCATGGTGTTTATACTTGTGTACTATTGTTTGTACAGATGAACATGGTACCTTCAGGGGTTTGGAAATTGCTCCCAAGGATGAACCAGACTTGTGGATGTCTACAATTTTTTTCTGAGGTCTTGGCTGATTTCTTTAGATTTTCCCATGATGTCAAGCAAACAGGCACTGAGTTTGAAGGTAGGCCTTGAAATACATCCACAGGTACACCTCCAATTGAGTCAAATTATGTCAATTAGCCTATCAGAAGCTTCTATAGCCATAACATCATTTTCTGGAATTTTCCAAGCTGTTTAAAGGCACGGTCAACACAGTTGACACAGTGAGTGAAATTATCTGTCTGTAAACAATTGCTGGAAAAATTACTTGACATGCACAAAGTAGATGTTCTAACCGAATTGCCAAAACTATAGTTTGTTAACAAGAAATTTGTGGAGTGGTTGAAAAACGAGTTTTAATGACTCCAACCTAAGCTAAATATAGACCAGATGTGGGGTTGGTGGTGGTGTTGATGCACTCTCTATAACAGAGGGGTTGGTGTGTAGGGGCTGCAGTGCAAGGTTACTCTCTTTCTATCTCTCTCCCTCTCCCTCTCCTTCTCCTTCTCCATCTCTCTCTCTCTCTCTCTCTCTCTCTCTCTCTCTCTCTCTCTCTCTCTCTCCTCTCTCTCTCTCTCTCTCTCTCTCTCTCCCTCTCCCTCTCCCTCTCCCTCTCCCTCTCCTCTCTCCCTCCCCTCTCCCTTGTTGCCTGGTAACTTTCTTTCTCCCTCTCCTCTCTCTCTCCCTCTCCCTCTCCCTCTCCCCCTCTCCCTCCCTCCCCTCTCTCCCTCTCCCTCCTTGTTGCCTGGTAACTTTCCTCTCCCTCTCCCTCTCCCTCTCCCCTCTCTCCCTCTCTCCCTCCTTTTGCTCCCCTCTCCCCTCCCTCTCCTCTCTCTCTCCCTCCTTGTTGCCTGGTAACTCCCTCCCTCTCCCTCTCCCTCTCCCTCTCCCTCTCCCCTCTCCCTCTCCCTCCTTGTTGCCTGGTAACTTTCCCTCTCCCTCTCCCTCTCCCTCTCCCTCTCCCTCTCCCCTCTCCCTCTCCCTCCTTGTTGCCTGGTAACTTTCCCTCTCCCTCTCCCTCTCCCTCTCCCTCTCCCTCTCCCTCTCCCTCTCCCTCTCCCTCTCCCTCTCCCTCTCCCTCTCCCTCCTTGTTGCCTGGTAACTTTCCCTCTCCCTCTCCCTCTCCCTCTCCCTCTCCCTCCTTGTTGCCTGGTAACTTTCCCTCTCTCCCTCTCCCTCTCCCTCTCCCTCTCCCTCTCCCTCTCCCTCTCCCTCTCCCTCCTTGTTGCCTGGTAACTTTCCCTCTCCCTCTCCCTCTCCCTCTCCCTCTCCCCTCCCTCTCTCCCTCTCCCTCTCCCTCTCCCTCTCCCTCTCCCTCCTTGTTGCCTGGTAACTTTCTTTCTCCTCTCGAACTCTGTATTTACCAACCCAACCCAGCACAGCTCACCACTCCACTCCATAGCTGTTAGGGTGTGTGTGTGTGTGTGTGTGTGTGTGTGTGTGTGTGTGTGTGTGTGTGTGTGTGTGTGTGTGTGTGTGTGTGTGCATCAAATCAAAGTTTATTTGTCACGTGCACCAAATACAACAGGTGTTCACCTTACAGTGAAATGATTACTTACAGGCTCTAACCAATAGTGCAAAAAAGGTATTATTAGGTGAACAATAGGTAAATAAAGAAATAAAAACAACAGTAAAAAGACAGTGAAAGATAACAGTAGAGAGGTTATAAAAGTAGGGAGGCTACATACAGACACCGGTTAGTCAAACTGATTGAGGTAGTATGTACATGTAGATATGGTTAAAGTGACTATGCATATATAGTATAATGGACAGAAAGTAGCAGTAGCGTAAAAGAGGGGTTGGTGGGTGGCGGGACACAATGCAGATAGCCCGGTTAGCCGATGTGCAGGACCACTGGTTGGTGGGGCCAATTGAGGTAGTATGTACATGAATGTCAAGTTAAAGTGACTATGCATATATGATAAACAGAGAGTAGCAGTAGCATAAATGAGGGGTTGGGGGGGGCACACAATGCATGTTGTATGTATGTTAAGACACAGAGACATTGAGATGACTTCCATGTGCAGGCCTTTAAGCTCTCCAACAATGGGTGGCTGCACTGTTTTGTTTCCAAGGCGCTGTGTTTTCAGCCAGGTAAAGATAACCAGGAGGCATGCACCTTGCAGGGAGAGGTGGGAGCAGGTGTGGTGTAGGGTCCCTGAGGTAACAGGCTGAAACAGGTATAATAGAACAATGGCAGGAGGCATTACTGTAGACTGGAAAAAACAGCAGGATACAAGAGTGTGCAAAGCTGTCATAAAAGGTGTCATTTATATTTGAAAAATCTCAAATATAAGAACATTTTTGATTCGTTTAACACTGGTTACCACATGATTCCATATGTGTTGTTTTATGGTTTTGATGTCTTCACTATTATTCTACAATGTAGAAAATAGTCAAAATAAAGAAAACCCTTGAATGAGTAGGTGTTCTAAAACTTTTGACTGGTAGTGTATATATATATATATATATATATATATATATATATATATATATATATATATATATATATTTTTTACATTGAATTAAGCATAATGATTATGGCTCTAGTTTGCAGGAAAAAGCTATTTCAGGGGATTGGTTTACTGTGCTCCGGACTATAAATGACTGCAACCTCAGTATGGGACGTCTACAAGCGGATATAGACGGCATGTTTCCTCTTCACACAGACACACACACACACACACACACACACACACACACACACACACACACACACACACACACACACACACACACACACACACACACACACACACACACACACACACACACACACACACACACACACACACACACACAACCCTAGGCAGGCAAGACTCGACACAGATTACTGACCTTCACCATTCTTTGAAATTGCAATGTTGGGGTTGTGTGCTGTAACGCAGGCTACTTGACTCCAGACCTGGGTTCAAATTGGACAGATATATTTGATCCCTCTTTTGTTGCTGAGAATTGTCCTGCAGATGAGCTTCATGATTTACATAAATCCACTGAAAACCCACACTTACACAGGGTTATAATAGTTTTGTACTTTTCATGTAGCCTAATTCTGTCCAGTTAATATCCTAACCACCAATCAAGCAACATTATGGACTAAAACTTCAAATCCTGTTGCTGCAGGATTATTTTTCTGCGACAATACTGGTAAAAAACAAGATCCTATCCCTGTATTGGTATATTATTTAATACTTCAACTACACTTTATTGAGCTTGCCTGCATGGTGCAATAGAACCAATGGGATAGTCCCAAAAGTCCAGGTAGGCTCAATTGAAGACTAAAAAGTATTTGAAAGAATACAAATCCAATTTGAACCCAGGTCGCACTCTGGACTGGAGAGAGCAGCTGTTCAGTAAGTAATCTGATGGGCAGCACCGTGCCCAGATGGTTTGATTCATATTACACATGCTGCTGATCAGTGATAGAAAACAGGTGCTTCATGGTCCTCATGCCACCACTACCTCCACCCCACTCCTGTACTGTTACAGCATGGATTTACACGTACAATGGTTCATTACTACATTTAACATTGATATTTTAGTCATTTAGCAGATGCTCTTTTCTGCATCATTCAAAAAGGAGGTAAAAAAGCCTTGGAGGCTGCCCAAGCCTTCCTTTACCAGATACAGTAGTCGGTCACTTATTGTGCCAATACAAATCCCATGCCATTGATTGACTTCTAATTTTGTTCTTTTGGGGTACATTTAGCTGTGTTATCTGACTAAAAGCATGTTTTCCGTTATCTGACACTAGAGAACCGTACAGTAGTCGTTATGCCCAAACTAAACTTGCTGGGCACAGGCAAGGGGAAAGGCATAGGCACTAGGCACGTCAACCTAATGAGGCCTCCAGTGATGATTTGTTTATTTTCTCAATGAGAACGATTGATTGGGATATATTTTCTCTGGGAGCACTACAGGATGCTAATCTGATTTAAATGAAAAGGCTTCAAAATAGACAACAGGCAACATGCACACTAAATACCCCTCAAGCCTTTTGGAACCAGAATCAGCCCCCGAACACTCCCCTTCCTCCCCACCAACCCCCTCGCTATAGCCTGACTTCTGTATTTTGTTTAGAGTGGTACAGATTTAGCTTAAATTAGGATGTGCTGCTATGGTTGAAACCGCTCACTACTAAAAAAGGGCCCCGTTTAATTAGTGGGCTTCTGGAAACCAGATACCCCTTATTTATTACAACCAAACATTGCAATTCCACTTGGACAGATGAAACACGCACGCACATGCAGGCACACAGACACATGTACACACACGCACACCTGCACACACACACACACACACACACACACACACACACACACACACACACACACACACACACACACACACACACACACACACACACACACACACACACACACACACACACACACACACACACACGCCAAGGAAAACACACACACATTCCGTTTCTTAGTCGGGTCGGTGTATCTTATTTGAAGTGTTTAATTATGTCATAAATGTGTCATTTATATTCCTCAACTGGATCATTAAGAGAGAAGTTGTTTCTCAGGACTTGTTGTGCAACATGATGAGTTCACAAGTTTGTGAATCTGTTATAATTGTTATCCTGACTCTGTTTTTGCCTTGCCTCAGTTCGTATTCATGTTCTACAACTTCTTGTCATCCTACCCATCCATTCAATGTCTCTTCCTCCTCCCAATCCCAACAATTCCCATTGCTCATTTATAACCAGGTCCCGAGCAGTTAGTTAAACCTTCCTTGTAGACTGCCTATAGCACCAAAGTGCTCTTCTGCTGCCTTCACAGACGTCAGTATACTGCACTACATATGTAATGTTAGAATGAGGATGTTTGTGACGGCCACAGAGGAGCACTTTGGTGCTATAGACAGTCTAATCCCACCTCAGGGCTAGATACAGCTAGGGTTATCGCTACATCCTGTGAATATAGGGATCCCACAAAGAAAGGGAAGAAAGAAAGCGGTAACCCAAGCTTCCGACTTACGTCGCTCGATAGCGTGCCGATTGTGAGAGGCCTAGATTGCAGAGAAAGAGTTGGTTGGCCTCTGTGGTGTCTGATATCAGCAGCTCGTACAGGGGTCCGGTTACCCATGTATTACCAGGGTATCCTGGATGGGAAAACTTAAGCTCAGGAAGGCTTAGAATTGACGGTGAACTGAAACTACTACAGCATCCCAGACAGACAGAGAGAGACAGGCTATTTTCAGTACACACTTACTTTACCTCAGCATTGTGTGTTTTGTTTTTGATTATAAATCTACGTTTCTCTCAGCTTTCCTATTCACCTTGTGTATGCACTGCATGTACATAATAGCATTTTCCCTGATCTACTTCAAGAGAGGATAAATGACTGACACTATCTTTGCATGGTCTGCCCTGCACGTGATACTGCACAATCGAAATCCAGTACCAACTCGTGTGTGTGTGTGCTGGCCACAGTCTGTTACAAGAGACTACAGTACTAGCAAGTACCAACAGTCCTTGGCAGCCAGTTGCCACACTCTGGAACCGTTGGGAAAGCCAGCCCAGTGTAAGGTGACTAGAGAAGATGAGAGGATGTGCAGGGATAGGGTGACACAACACACAATACAGGTGTGGGAAAATATGGTGAGGGCTTTCTGCTGCTGGACACTGACATTTCCCAAGGTAATCATCCAACCGTCTATAAGGCCATAGTTTGTAGGATGCCTCTGAAAGATAATCTATCCCATGTGTGTGTGTGTGTGTGTGTGTGTGTGTGTGTGTGTGTGTGTGTGTGTGTGTGTGTGTGTGTGTGTGTGTGTGTGTGTGTGTGTGTGTGTGTGTGTGCGCGCGTGTGCGTGTGCGCGTGCGCGTGCGCGTGTGCGTGTGCGTGTGCGCGTGCGCGTGCGCGTGTGTGTGTGTGTGTGTGTGCGTGTGTAGTGGGGGAACTTGGGCCACTTGGTGAGAAGCACGAGGAAGTGGCTTCACACAAATGGTCCCAACACTTTTGGGAACCCAAATGTAGTGGTCTCAAGTAACTTGAGAAGCCTATATTACACTGTCATTGTAAAGTCATCGCTGGTATAGTCATTGTCTCTTCCAAACCTTTGTCTATCCTGGAATGTTTTTCATGACTTAAGACCACATCTTACAGTCTTGTATTCAATACTGTGTTTGTGTCTTTGGAGCTACCATAGAAGATTGCAGGGGGTGAGATGGTAGGGGACAGAGAGAGCTTGAATAATGACAGATTGCATCACATGGGAAAGCATGCAGGGTGACTTCTATGGTCATTATTTGATTTATTATAGCTCCCTGCACTCGTATTTTTAGAAGGTTTGAGGATTAAAGGATCCACCAAGATTGAGAATTCTGCATGTTTAGATGAAGACCTAGAGGACAATTCTATGATGTGTGTTAGCTCCTTGGTCTACCTCATAACCCTCTCTCTAATTAGTAGGACATGAATACACATGCAGTGGTCATTCAGAAAGAAATATGTGTTTGGTTAGGTAACACTTTCTAGCTTAACGTGTGTCATATTGCACTATAAGTGTATCATAAGGGTAGCACAGCTCAACTCCACGAGAGTGGAGTATAGACCGACACCGAGTCGCTGTCAGTCTATACTTATAAAAATGTATATTCGTAAACCCTTACCGTGCACCTATGTTTGTACTCCATAGCTCAGTGCCTTTCTTTGTTTGCTGAAATACTTTAAAATGTGTATCAAACACAACCACTCACTGTTTCCTCATATCAACTGACAGCAATTCGATGTACTGTAGTCATGTCAACCCGGGGCGGCAGGGTAGCCTAGTGGTTAGAGTGTTGGACTAGTAACCGGAAGTTTGCAAGTTCAAATCCCCGAGCTGACAAGGTACAAATCTGTCGTCTGCCCCTGAACAGGCACTGTTCCTAGGCCGTCATTGAAAATAAGAATTTGCTCTTAACTGACTTGCCTAGTTAAATAAAGGTAAAATAAAACCCAACTCCTATGAGATGTACATATTGTGTAGATGAAAATCCCACCAATCATGAGGCAGTATATGTGTGACTCATGTAAAGTGTTACCATGTTCAGATTCACTAGGTGTGTAACTTTCACATCTTATCGTAGAACTTAACTGATATAAAGTCCTTTCAATATTAGCACAGGGTTGAGAATCTGTTAAGAATCTGTTAAGTGCATTGATACTGGCTGGCTTGTTGAACTGCAGGTCAAGACACACACACACGCACACAGGTACAAACACACACACACACACACACACATTTCTCTGGAGAGGGGGGGTTCAAAAAGGTGGGCTTGTTTTAATTCCCTATTCTCTGTGATCTGGTCTTCAGTGGTACTGCCAAACCAACGGCGCGGTTCTGTCACAACGAATCTCCCCCGCTCCACTCCACTCTAACCCATTTGCTGTGGTGTATCGTATTGTGTATGCCTCCTCTGGTCCTGGAAGAGCGAATGCATCAACACGAGGCCAAGAGACCCTCATGGGAACCCCTCGTAAATGTCCTAGGAGTTACAGTGACATCATACACCAGTTTATTGGGTTCCAGTACATTGGAGACAGACTGTGAGGGGGAAAGGGAAAGTATTGGTCAGAAGCAGCTGTCAGTTGCAGGTGATTATACTCAACAAGCTCACAATAGTGAATAGGTGGAGTAAGAGGGGTGCCAAGGTATTTGGATCAAAACTACACCTCACTTGCTCTAACCTTTAGCTGGTATATGACATGATGTGACACGATATCTTAAGACAAGCCTCAGATTCACGCTGACTGACTGCTTACAATAGGGATTCAAAGATTTGTTCACACTTCACCCCACTTAGAGACATTTTGTTTGTTTTCACGAGCGGAAACAAAACAAAACTCTTCACACAGTGAATGTCCTCCTGCAATTACAAAGGAATGCCAGCAGTCAGACCTATGTTCTCCGTCACACATCTTCTAAAGGGAAGCCCTCTACGTGCACAGCCATACATAGAGAGAGAGAGGGATAGGGTGAGAAGGAGGGGTAGAGAGATAGGGAGAGAGAAGGGGGGAAGAGAGATAGGGAGAGAGAAGGGGGAAGAGAGAGATAGGGGAAGAGGGAAGGGGGAAATATTTTTAAAAAGAGAGAAAATACAGGAGGCTACACTGCCGGAAGTCTCCCTGCATGCCTGCAGCCGTGCCCGACGAGGTTGACTTGGAATGATTACCTTCGTCACTCTTGTGCAAGGTGCAAATGGTTTGGAGCGCTGCCACTACACAGATTTCAGGACAGGTGACGCAAGAGCTGAATGACTGGGGAAGCAACTGCAGGAGGGGTAATGATTCACAAGAATTGCAATGTGATCTCTTTCAAAACCAATATCACTACATCATGCCATCATATACTGTAAGTGTGTTGGGTCAGTTGGATTAAAGTGAACATCTCTCCAGGTCATTGGAGCTAGATGACAATCCTGCGTCTCCCTGATGCCTAACGAAAATGTACAGGGGTTGAATAACACAAGATGTCTCCCAGATGCAACTAAATTATTAGTTGGGGTAATGCAAGGCTGTACAGACGTAGGACCTTCACTTTGATTCGACCACCCTGTTGCGGGAGAGCTTCCTTGAAAAGTCCATTCATTATAATTAACATGATACTTGAAATGTACTGCTGCTGCAGGATTATTTACCTACTGTAGCAAACTGTTTCAAAATAAGATCCTACATCTGTACATTCGCAGTTAACAGACATGGTATATTTCAGGTCTCTTTTTTACTTTTAGTGTCAGAACCTCGGTTAATGCAGGTTTTAAAATCATCCACGTTATGCTCACACATAAGATCTGTCACGACTACCGAAGTCGTTGCCTCTCCTTGTTCGGGCGGTGCTCGGCGTTCGACGTCACCGGTCTTCCAGCCATCATTGATCCTTTTTTCATTTTCCATTGGTTTTGGCTTGTCTTCCCACACACCTGTTTTCAATCCCATTCATTACCTGTTGTGTATTTAACCCTCTGTTTCCCCTCATGCCTTTGTCAGAGATTGTTTTATTGTCAGTGTAGTGTATTTGTTGTATTCGGTGAGCGTCGGGTCCTCGTACCCATGTTTGTTTGTTTATGTACAGTTAGTGTTATGGAGCATACTCCGTGGACTTTATTAAGACTCCATTTTACACTCCATTTGACTCTCCTGCGCCTGACTTCCCTGCCACCTATTACACCTATGTATGACAAGATCCGTGAAATGTGTCAAGGATGTATAGAAATGCCACCCACAGCAGTAATAGTTAACGATCCTGAGTTTGATGATCTACTTCTTCTCAAACACTACAGATATGAGGGGGGACTGGGGGACCTATATGTCGATAAAAATATAAGCAACATAATTCAAGGCTTTGCTATGATATAAATGCTTGCTGGTCTCTGACTTGTTCCTCTCCCTCCGTAGCACTTGGAAACATTGGTGCTGTCAAATTAGGATATGGAGTTAAACTATTTCTAATGACGTCCAACACACCTGTGTAATTTGATGGTGAATTGTGATTAAACGTTTGTAATGAACAAAATCGTAAAGAAACTAAACCTAAATAAATATAGGACAACATATATTTTGAGCGTTGCGTAAATTATTTTCATGTTCTCCAAAGTAGCCTGGTAGGGACGCATACATTTTGTACGATCCAACTGATACTTTCAACACTTCTCATAAAGTCAGCGTATAATATTGCTAAGACTCATATTCACTCAGAAAGCACGTATACCCTTACTGTGAGAGTGAGAAGACTTTAAGGTTTGAGTTTTATTACACTCATATAGCAGTCAATACACGTTGAAATCCATGAGCGTGCAAAATATTAAAGGATAAGAGCAACAAGATAATTATTAAAAGTGTCTCATTAATAAATATGGGCTGGGTGACCACGAGTACAATTCAGTTGTCGACTTTTGTATAGTTGGTTTTGGCTGCGGGTGTCACGCCCTGACCTTAGAGAGCCGTTTATTTCTCTATTTGGTTAGGTTACGGTGTGATTTGGGTTGGGCATTCCATGTTATCGGTTTCTTTGTTTTTGGCCGAGTGCGGTTCCCAATCAGAGGCAGCAGCTGTCCATCGTTGTCTCTGATTGGGAATCATACTTAGGCAGTCCTTTTTCCCTCTTTCATTTGTGGGATCTTATTTTTGCATTGCTTGTTATTTTGCCCTGCAGAACGTCACGTTCGTATTTGTTTTGCTGTTGTCGATGTTCATTAAAGAAATAAATAGAATGAACACGTACCACGCTGCGCTTTGGTCCACTTCTTCCCATGACGATCGTGACTGCCGGTGTTCCTGCCCGTCACTGTGTTTAATGGCGCTGAAATTGATTTTTTAAACATTTTTATTCTATACATTTTAGTGGAATGAAAAGTGTTTACAATCCATCATGGTTAATAATAGCGTGTGCAAGTGACGCCTTTCTACGTTATACTTCCGTGTTCATGTCCCTGGTCTTTTGATTGGACTTCAAGATTATAACATCAAATTCATCAATACGTGGTCATATAAGATACATACAGTAACCGCTCCAAAATTTGGACGCACCTACTTGTACAAGGGTTTTCCTTTATTTTTTGACTATTTTCTACATTGTAGAATAATAGTGAAGAGATCAAACTACGAAATAACACATATGGAATCATGTAGTAACCAAAATATATTTTAGATGATAGAATCTTCAAAGTAGCCACCCTTTGCCTTAATGGCAGCTTTGCACAATCTCGTCATTCTCCCAACCATTCACCTGGAACGCATTTCAATTAACATGTGTGACTTGTTAAAAGTTCATTTGTGGAATTTATTTCCTTCTTAATGCGTTTGAGCCAATCAGTAGTGTTGTGACAAGATGGGGGTGGTGTACAGAAGATAGCCCTATTTGGGAAAAGACCAAGTCCCTATGTCAAGAACAGCTCAAATAAGCAAAGAGAAATGACAGTCCGTCATCTAACACTTGTTTGGTTACTACATGATTCCACGTGTGTTATTTCATAGTTTTGATGTCTTCACTACTTTTCTACAATGTAGAAAATAGTCAAATATAACGAAAAACCTTGAACGAATAGGTGTCCAAATGTTTTGACTGGTGCTGTATATACAATTATATTCATGTTTGTGGAAGAATGCCTTTTATGATGTTTTGCGCTGAAGACCATTGCGCTATGTTTCTGCCCTTTGAATACTATTCTAAAAGCTTAGAATGATTCAAAAACTACAAGGCTACTTGCCGCATCACTTGTATGTCGTATTGGTCAGCTATTATATAAGATATAATCAATGCTCTTCAGTTTACAAAGTCATACTCTTCTCATGTAGACTTTAAAGTATGCTAATTATTACATTTATTGATACTACAGAAACAACATAATCAATAATGCCGTTTTACTACAGAAAGGATGTTATAATTTAAGCGGTGTTACGACAGACATGGCATTATCATTTCAAAGGCCAGCTTCTCTGTGGTTGGAGCAGCTCCCTCCACCAGTCCCCAGTTGCTTTTCCGGGGCCCTTTCTCTGCTCTGATGTCTCATCTTAAGGTCACAGTGGATTTGGGGAACCTGGCCGGGGACTCCAGTCTAAACATCTGGCATCACACATCACAAACAGCTCAAACATCACACATCACAAACAGCTCAAACATCACACATCACAAACAGCTCAAACATCACACATCTCAAACAGCTCAAACATCACACATCTCAAACAGCTCAAACATCACACATCACAAACAGCTCAAACATCACACATCACAAACAGCTCAAACATCACACATCACAAACAGCTCAAACATCACACATCTCAAACAGCTCAAAGATCACACATCACAAACAGCTCAAACATCACACATCACAAACAGCTCAAACATCACACATCACAAACAGCTCAAACATCACACATCTCAAACAGCTCAAACATCACACATCTCAAACAGCTCAAACATCACACATCACAAACAGCTCAAACATCACACACACAAAAACACACACGCACACACATACACACAAACAGTTCAGACATCACATAAAGCTTGGTCAAAGGGACATTTTCCACGTGATGGGACATCATGGGAGACACATTGGCAGTTTGGCACAGACATAAACTTGTTAAATTCTCTCTTTGGTAGCACTTTAACGTGCCTAGTCAGTTGAAATGTTGATACATAAAGACACATAACATGTTAAGCCTGATTCAAATCCATAATAAAGGCTCATAGATGTTTATAACAAGTTATTAAGCAAGTCAAATAAAGTAAACATTTTCCTAAAAGTGTTACCTCACAGTTTTATGTAAAAGTCTGGTGTTCATTAATTAGCCAGGAAATCAATCAGTGAGCTGAGAGCAACTTAAGTTTGATTTTTTTTTTTAATTAAAAAACTATACACTAGAGCCAGCATGAGTCACAGTTTCCTACATCATGTATGTATTGAAATCATAATGTAAACAATGTTGGGGACTAATGTTGCCTTGTGCTGATAGTAAAGTCATGTTTAAAGCCTCAGAATCACACATGCGGTGGTTAAATAAGTTGGTTTCATGGGACAAATATGGTAGAAAAATGTGTTTATTGTATTGTACTGGAAGTACGACTCAATTCCCCAAACGATTGGAATTTGCATTTGTCTTCGGGCCCAAAGACACATGCTTAACCTGATTTGTCCTCTTGCTAAATAGTTGTTGTGCATAGTTGCTGTTTTTTACACTTTGCCTCTCAAGCCTGTCCAGGGCTGAGATTCGTGTCCAGGGCTGTGGCTTGGGCTCGGCGTTCTTAGGGCAGAACTGTTGTGAGTCCATTGGTGAGGAGGACGGAGGAGGAGTTAGGGAGGGAGGATGGCTTTGAGAGGGACAGATGCTCCCGCAGGAGGTGGCCAGTTCTCCTCTCCTGTCCTCCTTGCTGAGCAGATGGACTCAGGAGACACACCACAGGAAGAGGTGCTGGACAGAGAAAATAGAGGGAGAGAGAGAGAGACAGGGAGGGAGAGAGAGAGAGACTATTTAACTATTTGTACATATATATAATATGACATTTGTCTTAATGTCTTTACTGTTTTGAAACTTCTGTATGTGTAATGTTTACTGTTAATTTTTGTTGTTTTTCACTTTATATATTCACTTTGTATGTTGTCTACCTCACTTGCTTTGGCAATGTTAACACATGTTTCCCATGCCAATAAAGCCCTTGAATTTTGAGAGAGAGAGAGAGAGAGAGAGAGAGAGAGAGAGAGAGAGAGAGAGAGAGAGAGAGAGAGAGAGAGAGAGAGAGAGAGAGAGAGAGAGAGAGAGAGAGAGAGAGAGAGAGAGAGAGAGAGAGAGAGAGAGAGAGAGAGAGAGGGCGAAAGCACTGCAGAGAAAACAGCACGTTGAGGTAAACCAAGTTGAGGTAAACCAAGGGACACAACATAAATAGCAAGGGGAGAGAGGATCAGTCAAAAAGAAACATGAGTAGCTATCTCAGCTATAGAACTTCATACACTGCATGACTTATTATTGTACAGCCTTTGGTGCTCGAAGTACCGAAGTACAGATCAAAGAATAATCCGGACGTGACTTCAGAGGAGGGTCAATAGGTCTGTGTAACTTCGGGGTGAGGGGACTGTAGCCCCTCTCTGATTCCTATAACTCCGCTGTGTCGTTACAGAGAAATAGACACATTGGGGCTACGACGAGGTGAGGGCGAGGGAGGACTTTGTGGAAGAAAAACAGATCATTGTGATTACAAAGTTTCTGTGGATGGCCTAATATTGTGCTGAGGCTTTCTTTGTCTCCATGCTTATTTACTTGGGTGTTGGGTTTATTTGGGAAACATGAAAATGATGCGTGTTGTTAACTCCACTTAAAATGCATTGACACCTACTGAAAGATGTGAAATAAATGTTGTGTACTTTGTACAGAAGATCACATGCAAGAAATTGAGCGTTATACCGTATATATTGCATACCGAGGTGGGTAACAATTGGAATTTGGATAGTCCATCTATAGATCCTCTGCAGAATATCAATAACATCTCAACTAACTATCTACTAACCCTAAACTTAGCGCTAACCCTAACCTTAACCCTTATCCTAACTCTACACTTAACCCTAGCCCTAACCCTAACCCTTATTTTCAACCAAACCCTAACTGTAACCTTATAGCAATCAGTTGCTTATTATATTAGTTTGTTGATAGATTAGTAATCTGGACTATCCAAATAAAGTGTAAGATATTTTGATAGCTTGGGGCTTTAACTATGTTAACTATCTAATTGTGCCAAATAAATGATCTACAGCTCAGGGTTCCAGCTATGAGTTTGGTTTGCTAACGTGCTAGCAAAGTGGGTTACAGCAGGGACAATCAATACCCTCCTTTTTTTTACGACTGGAAAGAAATAGCACCCATTTTGCTACAACTTTGGAAGTATGCTTGGGGTCATTGTCCATTTGGAGACCCATTTGCGACCAAGCTTTAACTTCCTGATTGATGTCTTGAGATCAATATATCCACATCAGTTTCCTACCTCATGATGCCATCTATTTTGTGAAGTGCACCAGTCCCTCCTGCAGGAAAACACCCCCACAACATGATGCTGCCACCCCCGTGCTTCACGGTTGGGATGGTGTTCTTCGGCTTGCATGCCTCCCCCTTTTTCCTCCAAACAAAATGATGGTCATTATGGCCAAACAGTTCTAGTTTTGTTTCATCAAACCAGAGGACATTTCTCCAAAAAGTACGACCTTTGTCCCCATGTGCAGTTGCAAACCGTTGTCTGGCTTTTATATGGCTGTTTTAGAGCAGTGGCTTCTTCTTTGCTGAGCGGCCTTTCAGGTTATGTCAATATAGGACTCGTTTTACAAGGTCCTTTGCTGTTGTTCTGGGATTGATGTGCACTTTTCGCACCAAAGTACGTTCATCTCTAGGAGACATCTCTCCTTCCTGAGTGGTATGATGGCTGCGTGGTCCCATGGTGTTTATACTTGCGTACTATTGTTTGTACAGATGAACGTGGTACCTTCAGGCATTTGAAATTGCTCCCAAGGATGAACCAGACTTGTGGAGGTCTACCATCATTTTTCGTCTGATTTCTTTTGATTTTTCCATGATGTCAAGCAAAGAGGCACTGAGTTTGAAGGTAGGCCTTGAACTACGGGTACATCCACAGGTACACCTCCAATTGACTCACATGATGTCAATTAGCCTATCAAAAGCTTCTAAATCCATGACATCCTTTCCTGGAATTTTCCAAACTGTTAAAGGCGCAGTCAACTGTAGCCACCTGGGAGACACACCAAACATGTGGAAGAAGGTGCTCTGGTCAGATGAAACCAAAATTGAACTTTTTGGCAACAATGCAAAACGTTATGTTTGGCGTAAAAGCAACACAGCGCATCACCCTGAACACACCATCCCCACTGTCAAACATGGTGGTGGCAGCATCATGGTTTGGGTCTGCTTTTCTTCAGCAGGGACAGGGAAGATGGTTAAAATTGATGGGAAGATGGATGGAGCCAAATACAGGACCATTCTGGAAGAAAACCTGATGGAGTCTGCAAAAGACCTGAGACTGGGACGGAGATTTGTCTTCCAACAAGACAATGATCCAAAACATAAAGCAAAATCTACAATGGAATGGTTCAAAAAGAAACATATCCAGGTGTTAGAATGGTCAAGTCAAAGTCCAGACCTGAATCCAATCGAGAATCTGTGGAAAGAACTGAAAACTGCTGTTCACAAATCCTCTCCATCCAACCTCACTGAGCTCGAGCTGTTTTGCAAGGAGAAATGGGAAAAAAAATTCAGTCTCTCGATGTGCAAAACTGATAGAGACATACCCCAAGCGACTTACAGCTGTAATCGCAGCAAAAGGTGGCGCTACAAAGTATTAACTTAAGGGGGCTGAATAATTTTGCACGTCCAATTTTTCAGTTTTTGATTTGTTAAAAAAGTTTGAAATATCCAATAAATGTTGTTCCACTTCCAGATTGTGTCCCACTTGTTGTTGATTCTTCACAAAAAAATACAGTTTTATATCTTTATGTTTGAAGCCTGAAATGTGGCAAAAGGTCGCAAAGTTCAAGGGGGCCGAATACTTTCGCAAGGCACTGTACATATGAGATGAGTAAAGCAGTATGTAAACATTTTTAAAGTGAGTAGTGTTCCATTATTAAAGTGACCAGTGACTTCATGTCTATGTATATAGGGCAGCAGCCTCTAAAGTGTAGGGTTGAGTAACCGGGTGGTTGCCGGCTACTGATGGCTATTTAACAGTCTAATGGCCTTGAGATAGAAACTGTTTTTCTGTCTCTCGGTCCCAGCTTTGATGCACCTGTACTGACCTCGCCTTCTGGATGGTAGCGGGGTGAACAGGCCGTGGCTCAAGTGGCTGATTATCCTTGATCTTTTTGGCCTTCCTGTGACATTGAGTGCTGTAGGTGTCCTGGAGGGCACGCAGTGTACTGAAATGGTGATGCGTTGGGCAGACTGTACCACCCTCTGGAGAGCCCTGCGGTTGCGGGCAGTGCAGCTGCCGTACCAGGCGGTGATACAGCCCAACAGGATGCTCTCAATTGTGCATCTGTAAAACTGTGAATGTGGATATGGGCGTGCTCCCTCTGCTCTTTCCTGAAGTCCACGATCAGCTCCTTCGTTTTGTTGACGTTGAGGGAGAGGTTATTTTCCTGGCACCACTCCGCCAGGGACCTCACCTCCTCCCTGTAGGCCGTCTCGTCATTGTTGATAATCTGGCCTACCACTGTTGCGTCGTCTGCAAACTTGATGATTGAGTTGGAGGCATGCGCGGGGCTGAGCTGAGCACGCACCCGGGGCTGAGCACGCACCCTTGAGGGGGAACGTTATAAAGGTATGAAAATCTGGATACTGTCCAACCCTATTTGGCACTACAGGCAGTGAGCCCATGAAGACTGGGTGTGATGAGGATTTCCTTGGCTTTAACACTTCCTAATTTCTGGAGCAGTGATCACTGCATGTACATACCATGGAATGGAATAAAATGACCCCGAAGCAAACTATTCCAAATGGATCCAGCAAATTTCTTTTGACCAATCAATAATTTGATATTATTGTACACTGAGGCCTTATCCTAATACATAGAACCCCACATAGAATCCATGGAAACCACATATAACACACAGAACCCCACATAGAACACCAAATACAGACCTGGAGCCAGGATAATGTGACTAAGGGGGCAGTTGAAATTGAACAGGGGGTACAATTCTGGGGGGTTCTCGCATTGGAATAACATTGAATTCTGCTTGTATCACGCTATACCACAATAAACATAAAGTTCAAATGCTGAGACTCTGAGACCATTGATTGAGTGCTTTTGAAATGACAGGTTGGCGTGAAATCTCTAGCCTATCTCTGCCATGCATCAGCACAAAGGACACTACCCTACCCACTACAGCAAGGCCGTTTTTGTAATTAATTGAGGCTATAAGAGAGATAGTGTCATTCATCTGTGACAAACAGCCTATGTGAATGCAGCCGTACACACAGCTGTCTTACCAAAATAAAGAAAACTAAACACTGAAAGTAGTAGCCTAGATATTCATGCATGCAAAACAAAACACAGAATAGCAATTTGGCTTAGAATACCGACACAACTGCAAATGCGAACGAACGAATGCTACCAGAACAAAACAGCGCTACCAAGTAGGGCTAGTAAACAAAAGATCCGATCGATAAAGGCATGGCACAATATAGACTGAACAAAAATATGAACTCAACATGTAAAGTGTCAGTCCCATGTTTCATGAGTTCAAATGTTTTATAAACACTAAAAATGTATTTCTGTCAAATTCTGTGCACAATTTTGTTTACATCCCTGTTCGTGAGCATTTCCCTTTGACAAGATAATCCATCCATCTGACAAGTGTGGCATGTCAAGAAGCTGATTAAAGAGCATGGTCATTACACAGGTGCACCTTGTACTAGGGACAATAAAAGGCCACTCTAAAATGTGTAGTTTTGTCACGCAACACAATGTCACAGATGTCTTGAGGGAGCGTGCAATTGGCATGCTGACTGCAGGAATGTCCACCAGCGCTGATGCCGGAGAATTGAATGTTAATTGTTCTACCATAACCTGCCTCCGATATCATTTTAGAGAATTTAGCAATACATCCAACCGGCCTCACAACCGCAGACCACATGTGACTACGCCAGCCCAGGACCTCCACATTTGGCTTCTCCACCTGCAAGATTGTCTAAGATCAGACATTCGGACAGCTGTTGAAACTGGGGGTTTGCAAAACTGAAACATTTCTGCACAAACTGTCAGAAACCATCTCAGGGAAGCTCATCTGCTTGCTCGTCATCCACATCAGGTCTTAACCTGACAGCAATCCAGCATCGTAACCGACTTCAGGTGCAAATACTCACCTATGATGGCCACTGGCACGCTGGAGATGTGTGCTCTTCATGGATGAATCCTGGTTTACATTTACATTACATTTAAGTCATTTAGCAGACGCTCTTATCCAGAGCGACTTACAAATTGGTGCATTCACCTTATGACATGGTTTCAACTGTACCTGGAAGCTGAACATGTCCCAGTTCTTCCACACTCACCAGACATGTCACCCATTGAGCATGTTTGGGATGCCCTGGATCGACTTGTACGACAGCATGTTCCAGTTCCCGCCAATATCCAGCAACTTCACACAGCCATTGAAGAGGAGTGAGACAACATTCCAACGACCACTATCAACAGCCTGATCAACTCTATGTGAAGGAGATCTATCGTGCTGCATGAGGCAAATGGTGGTCACACTAAATAATGACTGGTTTTCTGATCCACGCCCCTACATTTTTTAAAAGGTATCTCTGACCAACAGATGCATATCTGTAGAAAGAAAAAGAAAGAAGGAAGGGAAGCGCTGCTAAGGTACACAATAGTAGGTTTTGGTAGACGGAAGGTGCTCTTTGGTAAAAGGGTCATCAAAAGAAATAAGGACCAAGGCACTCTTCATACAATTAATTAAAATTGCCTTCATTTGTATGGCATGTTCAATGGAAACAAGGTTAACAAACTCTGGTGTGTTTCGGCTGCATGGCCTTCGTCGGGAGTACAAAGATATAATACAATGTCCCTATTTTGAACAGCTTTTTCCAATCTGATTTGATTATCTGTATTCCCAGTCATGTGAAATCCAAGGATTTGGGCCTAATGAATGTACTTAAATTGACAAATTTCCTTATATGAACTGTAACTCAGTAAAATCTTTGAAATTGTTACTTGTTGCATTTATATTTTTGCTCAGTGTTCTACCTCAATTACCTCGTACCCCTACACATCGACTTGGTTCTGGTACCCCGTGTATATAGCCAATTTATCATTACTCATTATGCATTTATTCCTGGTCTTGTTATCTTTCTATTTATTCCTTGTGTCATTACTTTTCTATTTCTTTCTAGTTTTTTCTAGTTTTTCTTCTTCTTTCTCTGCGTTGTTGGGAAGGGCCCGTAATTACGCATTTCAGTGTTAGTATACACCTATTGTTTACGAAGCATGTGACAAATACAATTTTATTTAATTTTACATAGAACCCTAAATAAAACACATAGAACCCTACACAGAATCCCACATGGATCACACAACCTGACATAGAACACATAGAACCCCACATAGAACCTCTTCTAAGAGGAGAGACCATTTTCCAGTTCTCCCTTAAAGGTCCAACATTATCTCACCACTGTCATTGTGCTGCTTTCTTTCTTGACTTGGCCAAATCTTTTGATACGGTAGATCCTTCAATTATTGTGGGTCGGCTAAGGGGTATTGGTGTCTCTGAGGGGCCTTTGGCCTGGTTTGCTGTCTACATCTCTCAAAGAGTGCAAAGTGTAATGTCAGAAACATCTGCTATCTCGGCCACCGCCTGTCACCAAGGGAGTACCTCAAGGCTCGATCCTAAGCCTCACGCTCTTCTCAATTTACATCAACAACATAGCCCAGGCAGTAGGTAGCTCTCTCATCCATTTATATGTACATTATTCAGTCTTATACCCCCCCCACCGGTGTGATTACGACCTCTGAGGGTTTAGAGTTCAATGTACCTCATACAAGTACTTGGGAGTATAGCTAGACAGTACTCTGTCCTTCTCTCGGCACATATCCAAGCTGCAGGCTAAGGTTAAATCTAAAATTGGTTTCCTCTATCGTAATCACTCCTCTTTTACCCCTGCTGCCAAACTAACCCTGATTCAGATGACCATCCTAACCATGCTAGATTACATATACGTAGTTTAAAGACCGGCAGGTAAGGATGCTCTCGAGTGGCGAGACGTTCTTTACCATTCGGACATCAGATTTGTCACGAATGCTCCTTATAGGACACATCACTGCACTCTATACTACTCCGTAAACTGGCCATCTCTGTATATGTGGCACAAGACCCACTGGCTGATTTTTATTTATAAAACATCCTCCACATGCAGCACCCATTCGGCCAGTCACATTCTGTTAAAGGTCCACAAAGCACACACATCCCTGGGTCGCTCCACTTTTCAGTTCGCTGCAGCTAGCGAGCGGAATGAGCTGCAAAAAACACTCAAACTGGACAGTTTTATCGCCATCTCGACATTTAAAGACTCAATAATGGACACTCTTACTGACACTTGTGGCTGCTTCGCGTGATGCATTGTTGTCTTTACCTTTTTGCCCTTCGTACTGCTGTCTGTGCATAACAATGTTTGTGCCATGTCTGTGCTGCTACAATGCTGTGCTGCTGCCATGTTGTGTTTCTACCATGTTGTGTTGCTGTGATGTTGGGGTGCTACCATGTTGTGTTGTTGTCTCTCTTTATGTAGTGTGGTGGTGTATATTTTGTTGTGATGTGTGTTTTGTCTACATTTAAATGTTTTATCCCAGCCGTCGTCCCCACAGGAGGCCTTCTGCCTCTTGGTAGGCCGTCATTGTAAATAAGAATATGTTCGTAGGCCCTTTCCTGCAGTCAAATGACCTAGTGGTCTCATGGGTCGAATGTTATAAATATTTTTCATAACTTCGTAATTAATAAAAAAAATTAAAAAATATATACACACAGAAAATCGGGTGTTTCTATGTCAAAGAGTTGTGTTATATTTCAGTCTTCTGTGATGTATATAAAGTGTAATATTGGGATGCAAACTCAAAATGCAATACATTTCAACTTTTTTTTTTACCCTTTTTCGTAGTATCCAATTGGTAGTTACAGTCTTGTCCCACCACTGCAACTCCCATACGGACTCGGGAGAGGCGAAGGTCGAGAGCCGTGCATCCTCCGAAACACAACCCAGCCAAGCCACACTGCTTCTTGACACAACGCCCGCTTAACCCAGAAGCACCATTGTGTTGGAGGAAACACTGTACACCTGGCGACCGTGTCAGCGTGCATTGCGCCCGGCCCGTCACAGTAGTCGCTTACGCGTGATGGGACAAGAACATCCCTGTCGCAAAACCCTTCCCTAATCCAGATGACGCTGGGCCAATTGTGCACCACCCCATGGGTCTCGCGGTCACGGCCGGCTGTGACAGAGCCTGGACTCAAACCAGGATCTCTAGAGGCAGAGCTAGCACTGCGATGCAGTGCCTAAGACCATTGCGCCACTCAGGAGGCTGTCTTCTTTCTTTTTTTAAGCCGATAGCCTTGTGTATGAGGTGTATACTTTTGTTTCAAAGTAGATTTGTTTAAGACTACCAATAAACACTCTGTGTGACCCTGATTTAGCCTGTTGCAGTAAAAGGTTAATTGACCCTTAAATAAAAAATAAAAATAAAAACATATTCTCATGCTGGGGCAGATCTAGAGAGTGTCACTTCAAACAGCTGAGCCCAACAGCTGAACACACACACACACACACACACAGCTCCTTTACCACCGATCTATTTGTCTTTGTCATCAATATCTCACTGTCCAAGTGTCTGCCACGCACAGTGAAATAATCTGCATAAAGCACAGCCTTCAAAGGAGATTGATACTTATAGGAAAGTAGCAGTCGTCTTTCTATTGGATATGACGTCATGCCTCGTAATCTTTGTTGTCTGAGGTCAGAATGCGACATCTTGTTTACGGAATACACTTCAGGATGTCTTACTCTCCAACTTCACTGTGTTATTTATGTGATCAAAAATCAATTCGGCTTCAACAGTGTTTGATTCACTGACTGTAGAAGAAAGGAGTATCATTTTTACCAGAATGTAATGAAAAGCATCTTGCAATTTGAGACTATGACGCCTCTAATTTTTTCCCCCTTCTTTCTATTCCACTTCCAGTGGAGTCAAACACACACACACACACACACACACACACACACACACACACACACACACACACACACACACACACACACACACACACACACACACACACACACACACACACACACACACACACACACACACACACACACACACACACACACACACACACACACACACACACACACACACACACACACAAACACACACACACACACAAACACACACACACACACAGGGACAGAGAGAGAGAGAGAGCGACAACCACAGTTTGCCTCGAAGGCGCCTGTTCTCCCCCTCTCCTTTAGAAATGAGTGGTTGGTGTAACGTGACACATATTTTTCTCATTAGTGTGTTATCAAGTTGCGGTGCCGTCACACTGCTGATTAGCTGGAGGAATCAGACTGAAGGGTTACAGTGGTACTGTGAATGTTCTTTCAATTCCAATATTTAAATCCACAACATGTGGACTGTATAGAACTCTTCTTATGCAAGGCGGTTATGCCAGTCTAGTTATTGATATTGGCAGTCATGAATAATTGCTTTTACAACAGAGATTTGTGAAAGATGGTTGCTGGTTATGTGTTTCAAACAATGTTAGTAATGTAATGTAACCAGTTCTAATGTCCAAGTTTGCCAAATGATGAAGTTTTCCACCTGACAAACTGCTTCCTGGCTTACAGTACAACTTTTAAACATTTGACCCTTAGTAAGGGCATGAGGTCGCTGCTCAGGGGGTTTTCTTGACTCTCGTGACAGATTTGTTAGCGCTCATGGGTTTTGAGATTCTGGGTTCTCAAAGCTGTAACTAATTGACAGGTTCAGTCGGTATCCCTCTAGATTTTCATCGTGGCTACGATATTCAAATCATTAAAAAACACCTTTTCTATGTAGGAGACAGTCCATGTTTTAAATGTATTTGAACCATTTATCACCACAGAAACATTTGAGTAATTAATTGGGTGACCTTTTATTTAAAAGCTTTTGAAGATTTAATCCTGAAAAAACACCTGGAGCACAAAATATGAAACTGACATCTTCTCACTCAGCTGTTTATTGATCAGAGAGCTGAGCTAATATAATGTCCTCATCTTAATCCATCCAAGTCTGATTTCCCCAGTTAAACGTATCCATTAATCTACTAGAAGGAGCTGATCTTATCACTGTTAAATAAGCAGGAGGCATTCTTCTCAATGCAACAACTTTGCATAGCTCTATTCTCTTTGGACCAGCCGCATTACTGTCCAACCCATAATATGTACCTACGATACATATCCGTTCAGATTCTACTGCCAAAGTTCCTGTTTTTCTTGGAGACCCGTTCCATCTCACACTAGAAGTGACATTCTCTGTCAGGGCCACCATATCAAGTGTCCAGCTCCCCTTTCCCAATCATCAAGATAATATGGTGTTCTGGGATAATTGCTTGACGAGATATTTAATCATGGACATGGGTAGATTGATCATGGTTTGTGATCAGACACATATCAACACTTTTATAGCCCTTTGTGACATCGACTGATATAGAAAGGGCTTCATAAATACATTTGATTGATTGATAGTGGGTGTTATGCCAGGTTAGCCATAATGCAAACCATTTCCTCTGTCATGACAAAATCATTTCATCTGAATTGAATGGTCTTTGTCATGTTTATGACATTGTCATGTCCACTGCTTGTCCCCAGGCACCCTCATTTGTTGACTTATGTGATCGAAAAAGCCTTGGTTTCATGCATGTCAACATCAGAAGCCTCCTCCCTAATATTGTTTTACTCACTCTGCTAACCCTGATGTCCTTGCCGTGTCTGAATCCTGGCTCAGGAAGGCCACCAAAAATTCAGAGATTAGATACCCAACTATAACATTTTCCGTCAAGATAGAACTGCCAAAGGGGGAGGAGTTGCAGTCTACTGCAGAGATAGCCTGCAAAGTAATGTCATACTTTCCAGGTCCACACCCAAACAGTTCGAACTACTAATTTTAAAAATTACTCTCTCCAGAAATAAGTCACTGTTGCCGCCTGCTACCGACCCCCCTCAGCTCCCAGCTGTGCCCTGGACACCATTTGTGAATTGATCGCCCCCCATCTAGCTTCAGAGTTTGTTCTGTTAGGTGACCTAAACTGGGATGTGCTTAACACCACGGCAGTCCTACTACCTAAGCTAGATGCCCTCAATCTCACACAAATCATCAAGGAACCCACCAGGGACAACCCTAAATCTGTAAACAAGGGCACCCTCATAGACGTCATCCTGACCAACTGGCCCTCCAAATACACCTCCGCTGTCTTCAACCAGGATCTCAGTGATCACTGCCTCATTGCCTGTATCCGCTACGGATCCACAGTCAAACGATAATATAATAATAATATATGCCATTTAGCTGACGCTTTTATCCAAAGCGACTTACAGTCATGTGTGCATACATTCTACGTATGGGTGGTCCCGGGAATCGAACCCACTACCCTGGCGTTACAAGCGCCATGCTCTACCAACTGAGCCACAGAAGGACCACAACGACCACCCCTAATCACTGTCAAACGCTCCCTAAAACACTTCTGTGAGCAGGCCTTTCTAATCGACCTGGCCCGGGTATCCTGGAAGGACATTGACCCCATCCCGTCAGTTGAGGATGCCTGGTTATTATTTAAAAGTAACTTCCTCACCATTTTAGATAAGCATGCTCCATTCAAAAAATGCAGAACTAAGAACAGATATAGCCCTTGGTTCACTCCAGACCTGACTGCCCTCAACCAGCACAAAAACATCCTGTGGCGGACTGCAATAGCATCGAATAGTCCCCACGATATGCAACTGTTCAGGGAAGTCAGGAACCAATACACACAGTCAGTCAGGAAAGCAAATGCCAGATTCTTCAGGCAGAAATTTGCATCCTGTAGCTCTAACTCCAAGAAGTTCTGGGACACTGTGAAGTCCATGGAGAACAAGAGCACCTCCTCCCAGCCGCCCACTGCACTGAGGCAAGGGAACACGGTCACCACCGATAAATCCATGATTATCGAAAACTTCAACAAGCATTTCTCTACGCCCCCCCGCAGCTACTCGCCCAAGCCTCTCCAGGTTCTCCTTTACCCAAATCCAGATAGAGAAAGAGCTGCAAAACCTGGACCCATACAAATCAGCTGGGCTTGACAATCTGGACCCTCTATTTCTGAAACTATCCGCCGCCATTGTCGCAACCCCTATTACCAGCCTGTTAAACCTCTCTTTCATATTGTCTGAGATCTCCAAGGATTGGAAAGCTGCCTTAGTCATCCCCCTCTTCAAAGGGAGAGACACCCTGGACCCAAACTGTTACAGACCTATATCTATCCTGCCCTGCCTATCTAAGGTCTTCGAAAGCCAAGTCAACAAACAGGTCACTGACCATCTCGAATCCCACCGTACCTTATCCGCTGTGCAATCTGGTTTCCGAGCCGGTCACGGGTGCACCTCAGCCACGCTCAAGGTACTAAACGATATCATAACCGCCATCGATAAAAGACAGTACTGTGCAGCCGTCTTCATCGACCTTGCCAAGGCTTTCGACTCTGTCAATCACCATATTCTTATCGGCAGACTCAAAACAACACTCCTTCCGTGGCCTCCAACTGCTCTTAAACGCTAGTAAAACCAAATGCATGCTTTTCAACCGTTCGCTGCCTGCACCCGCACGCCCGACTAGCATCACCACCCTGGATTGTTCCAACCTAGAATATGTGGACATCTATAAGTACCTAGGTGTCTGGCTAGAATGTAAACTCTCCTTCCAGACTCATAGCAAACATCTCCAATCTTAAATCAAATCTAGAGTCGGCTTTCTATTCCGCAACAAAGCCTCCTTCACTCACGCCGCCAAACTTACCCTAGTAAAACTGACTATCCTACCGATAGACTTCGGCGATGTCATCTACAAAATAGCTTCCAACACTCTACTCAGCAAACTGGATGCAGTTTATCACAGTGCCATCCGTTTTGTTACTAAAGCACCTTATTACACCCACCACTGCGACCTGTATGCTCTAGTCGGCTGGCCCTCGCTACATGTTCGTCGCCAGACCCACTGGCTCCAGGTCATCTACAAGTTCATGCTAGGTAAAGCTCTGCCTTATCTCAGTTCACTGGTCACGATGGCAACACCCACCCGTAGCACGCTCTCCAGCAGGTGTATCTCACTGATCATCCCTAAAGCCAACACCTCATTTGGCCGCCTTTCGTTTCAGTTCTCTGCTGCCTGTGACTGGAACAAATTGCAAAAATCGCTGAAGTTGGAGACTTTTATCTCCCTCACCAACTTCAAACATCTGCTATCTGAGCAGCTAACCGATCGCTGCAGCTGTACATAGTCTATCGGTAAATAGCCCACCCAATTTTACCTACCCCATCCCCATACTGTTTTTATTTAATTACTTTTCTGCTCTTTTGCACACCAATATTTCTACCTGTACATGACCATCTGATCATTTTTCACTCCAGTGTTAATCTGCAAAATTGTAATTATTTGCCTACCTCCTCATGCCTTTTGCACACAATGTATATAGACTCTCTTTTTTTTCTACTGTGTTATTGACTTGTTAATTGTTTACTCCATGTGTAACTCTGTGTTGTCTGTTCACACTGCTATACTTTATCTTGTCCAGGTCGCAGTTGCAAATGAGAACTTGTTCTCAACTAGCCTACCTGGTTAAATAAAGATGAAATAAAAATAAATAAATAAAAATGTTATACTGACACTTTCAAATACCTTGTACTGACAAAGTAATGTAACCCGTTCTAATGTCCAAGTTAATGATGTCATTTATACCCCTTGTTTGATAGAGCGGACTGATTGAACATAACTGAAACCTTTTGGGAATTACGAATGTTCTTCTTAGAACGTAACACACAAGGTAATACACTATGTAAAGCAAGTCCATTGACTGCTGGTGTATCCGATGTCAGATCAGACCGCATTTGTATATAGGGATACTCTCATGGTCCTAGTACACAGGTGGGTATATACAGTCAGATCCAAATGATTGGCACCCTTGATAATTTTTTAGCAAAAATTATGAACAAAAAATACCATAAAATAAATAATACAAATACTGAGTTATATTGTTATGCTCCCTAAAAATTGAAAATCATATTATTTTATACTAATACAATACGCTATGAGAAAGAGATTATGTTGAACAAGTAGGTTCTTTAAAAAGAAAATATTGGCACCCCTGTTTTTTAATTTTGGAATGCTTTTACTTTATTGGGTTTTTTAGACAATAGACAAAATACATAGACAAAGACGATTCACAGACATAGATCCACTAAACGAGACATGACGTTGGCTGGGTCTTAATGCCCAACCTTTGACATTAAAAAGAAAGACAAAAAAAACATCTCAGACGTACATAAATCTCAACAAACGTTAATGACATCATATTCCCAGCACCTCAAAATCCATGCCAAACAAAAAACAATCATTAATTGCAAAGCCAAACAAACCACACATCTCAACGCACAAGGATGACTCCCAACAACCTCTTCTGAAAATTGCACAAAAACACACCTACTTGAAGAACAGTGAAGATGCAAATCCCAGCATCCCTGTTTTCAATAGCTTTCAATATGTCACCTTGCAAGGATAATGGCACTGAGCCTTTTTCTAAAATGTTTTATAAGATTGGAGAACACATTGGGAGGGATCTTAGACCATTCTTCCATACAGAATCTTTCCAGTTGTTTGATACCCTTCGTCTGCGCTTAGATTTAAAACACAGGTTTTCAACGGGGTGCCACGACTTCCGCCGAAGTCGGCTCCTCTCCTTGTTCGGGCGGCGTTAGGCGATCGACGTCACCGGCTTTCTAGCCATCGCCTCTCCATTTTTCATATGTCCATTTGTTTTGTCTTGTTCCATACACACCTGATTTTCATTCCCCAATCAATCTACATGTATTTAACCCTCTGTTTCCCATCATGTCTTTGTGTGTAATTGTTTCATGTTATTGTGGTGTATTATTACGCGCTTGACTTTTGTTATGTCCCGTTTTTTGAGCACGTTTGATTTATCTAGCGCTCTCGTTTTTTGGAACTAAAATAAAAGTGTGCCTGTTAACGTTACTTTGCTCTCCTGCACCTGACTTCGCCTCTAGTACACCCCTTGACATGGGGTTAAAGTCTGAGATGTTAGAGATTGAGATGGACATTGCAAATTGTTGATTTTGTGGTCAAGTAACCATTTCTTTGTGGATGTGTGCTTGTGGTTATTGTCTGGCTGGAAGTTCCACTTGCGGCCAAGTTTCAACCTGCAGACGCAACCAGGTTTTTGGCTATTGACTTTTATAAGATCCACAGGTCCAGTGGAATAAGAATCGCCCCAGAACATTAAATATCCACCACCATATTTTACAGTAGGTATGGGGTTCTTGTCTGCATGTGCATCATTTAGGACCTGACTGTAAATCACCTTATGTACATCATATATCATTCCATTGTGAAACTGTATCCTTTATCCAATGTGGTGAATTTATAGCAGAGCTCAATGCTTTTAACTTGATGTATATTGTGCTTCGAATACGAGGATATCAAAATAGCCAAGTTTTGTATGTCTCCCTCTCTGCTTGTTTGTCTAGCTTACATCCCGTCCAGTATAATGGTGTGTTTACACAACTAATGAGCCTTCTGTTTCAGGTCCTCCGCCATTTTATCCTCTTTATTTATCCTCCAATCATATTGGGTTGCGTAGCTATGCTGTCAAAACAAACAAAAACACAAGTGTCTATGTAAGTGGGAGTAAAAGGGAACCATGTCAACTCAATAAAGGACACTATGAGATATTATGAGTGTTTCAATAAAGTTTGTGAATCGGACAGTATTTATTGTCAACAAACATTTGCTTAAATGTGAGGACTGTATACTCAAGGAGGCAAACAACTGGACAAAGTTGACATGACCTTTGAATGCTTATACCTTCTCTCTCCCTCTCTCTCTCTCTCTCTCTCTCTCTCTCTCTCTCTCTCTCTCTCTCTCTCTCTCTCTGTCTCTCTCTCTGTCTCTCTGTCTCTCTCTCTCTCTCTCTCTCTCTCTCTCTCTCTCTCCTCTCTCTCTCTCTCTCTCTCTCTCTCTCTCTCTGTCTCTCTCTCTCTCTCTCTCTCTCTCTCTCTCTCTCTCTCTCTCTCTCTCTCTCTCTCTCTCTCTCTCTCTCTCTCTCTCTCTCTCTCTCTCTCTCTCTCTCTCTCTCTCTCTCTCTCTCTCTCTCTCTCTCTCTCTCTCTCTCTCTCTCTCTCTCTCTCTCTCTCTCTCTCTCTCTCCTCTCTCTCTCTCTCTCTCTCTCTCTCTCTCTCTCTCCAATTCAATTCGAAGGGCTTTATTAGCATGGGAAACATATGTTTACATTGCCAAAGCAAGTGAAAATAAATAAAAGGAAATAAACATTAAGAAATTAACAGTCAACGTACACTCACAAAGTTTTAAAATAATATAGCCATTTCAAACGTTCTATTACATTTACATTTAAGTCATTTAGCAGACGCTCTTATCCAGAGCGACTTACAAATTGGTGCATTCACCTTATGACATCCAGTGGAACAGCCACTTTACAATAGTGCATCTAAATCTTTTAAGGGGGGGGTGACATTGGACATGTACAGTGTTGTAACAATGTGCAAATAGTTGAAGTAGGAAAGAGAAAATAAATAAACAGATAAAAATATGTTGTATTTATAATGGTGTTGGTGCTCCACCGGTTGTCCATTCCTTGTGGCAACAGGTTCTCTCTCTCTCTCTCTCTCAAATTTGGGAAAATGACACTCTAATTGTTTTATATTTTGATATTTTTTCAGGAAATGCAGCTCTGTCTCAGGTTCTGCTGTTGTGCAGTGGTTGCACAGCCTTTCATCTACAGGGAGCCAGGTTTTCCTGTGTCTACCCTTCTCAATGGCAAGGCTGTGCTCACTAAGCCTGTACTTTGTCAAGGTTTTTCTAAGGTTTTTTCTAAGGTTCAGTAACCATGGTCAAATAGTTAGCCACGGTGTACTGTCGATTTAGGGCCAGATAGCACTGCATTTTGCTCTGTGCTTGTGTTTGTGTTTCCCAATAAGCAATATAGTTTTGTTTTGACTGTGTTGTAATTTGGATGTTCTGGTCCTGAGGCTTCAGTGCGTTCGTAGAACAGGTTTGTGAAGTCAGCCCCAGGACCAGCTGGGTGAGGGGACTCTTTTCTTTGCCCAGCTCTTGGCATTGCAGGGCTTGGTAATGATATGAGAGGGGGTCACTGTATTTTAGATGTTTCCAAAACTTAATTGCTCTTTTTTGAGTTTTTATTATTAGAGGATATTGGCCTAATTCTGCCCTGCATGCATTGTTGCAGTTTTCCTTTGGACATGTAGGATAATCTTTTAGAACTCTGCATGCAGGGTTTCAATGTGGTGTTTGTCCCATTTGATGAAATCTTGTTTTGCAAGTGGACCCCACACTTTGCTGCCATAAAGTGCAATTGGTTCAATGACATATTCAATTAGTTTTAGCCAAATTCGAATAGGTATTTCCCTGCCTCATTAAGGTGTCAAGTTGAGCTTTATTTTAGTCTTTTTGGGGTTTACTGCCAGGGCCCAGGTCTGACAGTACTGCTCTAGCAGGTCCAGGCTCTGCTGTAGGCCATGTGCTGTGGGTGACAGCAGGCATAGGTCATCTGCGAAGAGTAGGCATTTAACTTCTGAATTGTGGAGAATAACACCAGGGGCTGAGGATTTTTCTAGAATAGTGGCCAATTCGTTAATGTAAGTATTGAAGAGTGCAGGGCTCAGATTGCAACCCTGGCGAAGGCCCCGCCCCTGGTTAAAGAATTCTGTTCTTTTCTTACCAATTTTAATGCTGCACGTATTTCCAGTATAGATTGATTTAATTATATCATATGTTTTACCCCCTACACCACTTTCAATAACTTTGTAGAACAACCCTGTATGCCAAATTGAATCAAATGCTTTTTGGAAGTCGATAAAGCAAGCGTATATTTTGGTATTATTTTGGTGGACATGTTTATCTATCAGGGTGTGTAGGATGTCTCTCTCTCTCTCTCTCTCTCTCTCTCTCTCTCTCTCTCTCTCTCTCTCTCTCTCTCTCTCTCTCTCTCTCTCTCTCTCTCTCTCTCTCTCTCTCTCTCTCTCTCTCTCTCTCTCGTCTTACCCTTATTCTAAAGGCATCAGCATGCTTCAGTATGGCGGGCGGCTAGCCGAAGTCAGCTAGGCAAACTGAATGAGTGTGCTGGCAAAAACTAGAAAAAAGCGTCAATAGTACTGTTTGTCCATTTCGTGACACTGTAGCCAGTATACACTTTCTCAAAATAGTCAGAATTAATCTAAGATAACTCAAGAAATCTGACATTCATTTCAATGTTTTTGCAGAGGAGATTTTGGTGCAGTATTTCTCAATTAAAAAATGTTCATGAAAACGGGTCGTCTCTCGTTGAATGACAACAAAGACTTTATTGAAGAATCCCTGCAGTTGACCAATCACGGAAGAAGGGCCATCGACTTCGACTGGCCTCGAGAAAAAAATGTGTGTGTCCGAACAGCCCCCCCAAAACTTACCAAAGTCCAAAATGAACTTAAACGCCACTAAATTGTGTGTGCTTGAACTGTGCTTGTGTGCTTGAATATGTGCTTGAACTCATCCGAACTGTTTTGACTGGGAAGCATGCGGACGCCTTAAACCTAACCGTGTGTCCATAGCTTCAGCAAGCAATTGCTTAACAACAGATAGTTTGTTGATAGTTCGACCATCAGTAGAGTATTTCCAGATGGACTATCTGGATTATCCAAACAAAGCTTTGACACTGTCAGTGCAACCAGGTCTAACGTCATAAGCATACATGCATTTTTCATTTTCAAAAGTTTGTTCTACTGCAAGTTATTGTTAAGAAAATATCCACTTTTGGATGTCTGTCATTTAAATATCCATTGTCTAATGTGTTGTAACAGAGAGTTGTTATGGTGCCTGGAGACATAGCTAAAGCTGTTGACAGACTAAGAGCATAGAGGGATGAAAATTAATCAGCTTCTCTCTCTTTCTTTCTCTGTTTCTCTGTTTCTCTCTCGTTCTCTCGTTCTCTCTCTCTCTCTCTCTCTCTCTCTCTCTCTCTCTCTCTCTCTCTCTCTCTCTCTCTCTCTCTCTCTCTCTCTCTCTCTCTCTCTCTCTCTCTCTCTCTCTCTCTCTCTCTCTCTCTCTCTCTCTCTCACTGTCACAGTAATTTCCTCTACTCCCATAAAGGTTAGCAGATATCAGTTACGCATGACTGTTTATATTAAACCTAGTGCACATAATTCAGACTGAATGAGTTGATGTACAGTAACAGTACACACAGTTGAAGTGGGAAGTTTACATACACTGAGGATGGAGTCATTAAAACTTGTTTTTCAACCACTGTGAACAAACTATAGTTTTGGCAAGTCGGTTAGGACATCTACTTTGTGCATGACACAAATCATTTTTCCAACAATTGTTTACAGAAAGATTATTTCACTTCTAATTCACTGTATCACAATTCCAGTGGGTCAGAAGTTTACATACACTAAGTTGACTGTGCCTTTAAACAGCTTGGAAAATACCAGAAAATTATGTCATGGCTTTCGAAGCTTCTGATAGGCTAATTGACATCATTTGAGTCAATTGGAGGTGTACCTCTGGATTTATTTCAAGGTGTACCTTCAAACTCAGTGCTTCTTTGCTTGACATCATGGGGAAATCAAAAGAAATCAGCCAAGACCTCAGAAAAAAATTGTAGACCTTCACAAGTCTGGTTCATGTTGGGAGCAATTTCCAAACGCCTGAAGGTACCACGTTCATCTGTACAAACAATAGTACGCAAGTATAAACACCATGGGACCATGCAGCCATCATACCGCTCAGGAAGAATAATATAATAATAATAATAATAATAATAATAATAATAATAATAATAATAATCGATGGATTCTTTCTCCTATAGATGAACGTACTTTGGTGCAAAAATTGCAAATCAATCCCAGAACAACAACAAAGGACCTTGTAAAAATGCTGGAGGAGACAGGTACAAAAGTATATATATCCACAGTAAAACAAGTCCTATATTGACATAACCTGAAAGGCTTCTCAGCAAGGAAGAAGCCACTGCTCCAAAACCGCCAAAAAAAGCAAGACTACGGTTGCACATGGCGACAAAGATTGTACTTTTTGGAGAAATGTCCTCTGGTCGAATGAAACAAAAATAGAAATGTTTGGCCATAATGACCATTGTTATGTTTGGAGAGAAAAGGGGGAGGCTTGCAAGCCAAAGAATACCATCCCAACCGTGAAGCACGGGGTGGCAGCATCATGTTGTGTGAGTGCTTTGCTGCAGGAGGGACTGGTGCACTTCACAATATAGATGGCGTCATGAGGGAGGAAAATGATGTGGATATATATCTCAAGACATCAGTCAGGAAGTTAATGCTTGGTCACAAATGGGTCTTCCAAATGGACAATGACCCCAAGAACACTTCCAAAGTTGTGGCAAAATGGCTTAAGGACAACAAAGTGAAGGTATTGGAGTGGCCATCACAAAGCCCTGACCTCAATCCTATAGAAAATTTGTGAGCAGAATTGAAAAAGCTTGTGCGAGCAAGGAGACCTTACAAACCTGACTCAGTTACACCAGCTCTGTCAGGAGGAATGGGCCAAAATTCACCCAACTTATTGTGGGAAGCTTGTGGAAGGCTACCCAAATCGCAGGACCCAAGTTAAACAATTTAAAGGCAATGCTACCAAATACTAATTGAGTGTATGTAAACTTCTGACCCACTGGGAATGTGATGAAGGGCAAAAAAGCTGAAATATATAATTCTCTCTACTATTATTCTGACATTTCACATTCTTAAAAGAAAGTGGTGATCCTAATTGACCAAAGACAGGGAATTTTTACTTGGATTAAATGTCAGGAATTGTGAAATACTGAGATTAAATGTATTTGGCTAAGGTGTATGTAAACTTCTGACATCAACTGTAGTTGATTTCATGTGGACTGGTATTGTTCATTCTGCGTAGAAAATGCATGTTAAGTTGAAACTAATTCCCTTGTTGCTATAGACCATGAATGCCAAGACTCAACCTACTGGGTACAGATGTCATTTCAATGTCTAATTTTGATTATTTGGTTGAGTTGTCAATCAAATCAACACAAAATGTCATCATGTCATTGGATTTAGGTTCAAAGTTGGACTCAATGCAGGTCTCAATCTCAGTAGCAGGTCTAGTTGAATGGCCTTGAACAGATTTAATCACTTAAGATATGCACGCAGCTTTTACACGAAGGGTAAAATGGTTACAATACACACTTTGTATCCCAGATGTCGTTTAGATAATGCTATGACAACAGCTGAAAACATGACATTGTTGATGATACTTTAAATTGCATATATACTAAGCAAAAATATAAACGAAACATGCACATTTCAAAGATTTTACTGAGTTACAGTTCAAATACGGAAATCAGTCAACTGAAATAAATTCATTAGGCCCTATGGATTAGGCCCTATGGATTAGGCCCTATGGATTAGGCCCTATGGATTTCACATGACTGGGAATACAGATATGCATCTGTTGGTCACATACACCATTTAAAAAAATGGGTCTCACAATAGGCGTCAGGATCTCATCATGGTATCTCTGTGCATTCAAATTGCCATCGATAAAATGCAATTGTGTTCATTGTCCGTAGCTTATGCCTGTCCATACCATAATCCCACCGCCACCATGGGGCACTCTGTTCACAAGGTTGACATCAGCAAACCGCTCGCCCACACGGCGCAATACACATGGTCTGCAGTTGTGAAGCCGTTTGTACATACTGTCAAATTCTCTAAAACTATGTTGGAGGCAGTTTATGCAAGAAAAACATTAAATTGTCTGGCAACAGCTCTGGTGGACATTCATGCAGTCAGTATGCAAATTGCACGCTCTCTCAAAACTTGAGACATCTGTGGCATTGTGGTGTGTGGCCTTTTATTGTCCCCAGCACAAGGTGCACCTGTGTAATGATCATGCTGTTTAATCAGCTTCTTGATATGGCACACCTGTGATGTGGGTGGATTAGATTGTCAAAGAATAAATATTCACTGACAGGGATGTAAATAAATTTGTGCACAACATTTGAGAGTAATGTTGCGTTTATATTTTTGTTCAGTGTGGTATTAATGTATGCACTGTATGTGCCCTGGCGACAGTGGGAGGCTTTTTGATTCTTATAAACCAAGCTTAATGTAGAATACAGCTGTTTTAGAGATCCAGTCTCATCATACTAAATTAGATGTTGTATTTCACTTCCACATAAAGCAAATGGCTCATAGATCTATGAAGAATGACTTCTCTTTGTGAGACCCTCCAGAAATAAGAAAACTAATTTGTTCTGAGATTGCCAAAACATATGCTTGTTAGAGGCAATGCATGCATTTTTTAAAAACGTTCTTCCTTGATGTAGCGTTGCAGCTTACCACAAAAAAAATAAGCATGTTCAGAGATTGAAACAGCAAACCACCCTTATGTTAGTCATCGACTATGGGGCAAGACTTTATTTTGATAGTCTGTAGAGCAACTACAGATGGACTGTCAGTAACATTTCAACTAACTATCTACTAACCTTAGCCCCAATCTTAAATCTTATCCTAACCCTAAACTTAACCCGTATCCTATCCCTAACCCTTACCCTCATTCTAAATCTAAACCTCACCATAACTTTAGCAAACAGTTGATTATCAACAGATAGTTTGTTGATAGGCTGACCATCTGCAAGTGAAAGTTTCAACAAAAAAAATCAACCTTTTGGTCTGTCATTTAAATATCCGTTATCTAATGTGTTGTATCAGAGAGTTGTTATAGCGCCTGGAGACAGCTAAAGCTGTTGACAGACTGATTGCATATCTCTCTCTCTCTAGAGCTCCAGAGTGACAGAGCTCTGTAATTGTAGCCAGATCTCAGAGTTGCCAACATTCTTCTTAATGGTTTGCTACATTGACGTCAGAGACGTGATAAAGGCGACAGTAAAGCGAGAGCTTCAGTTTTCATGAGAAAAGGGGTCTCTAACTAACTTTGCATTCATGTTGTCCCTTTATTCTGTTCTTCACTGTTTAATGAAATGTTTTATGTAAAATATATATATATATATTGATGCCAAATAAAGATGTTCTCAATTGACCATTAAGTGATAAGATTTCCACCATCTCTAAGTTAACCTACATATATATATGGCCTACAGAAATCCCCGTCACTATTATTGACACAATACCTAACTCAATGCCATTGAATTTATATAGACATAAATATATAGAAAGACATTTTACATTAAAAAAAGGACAGAAAGATTTGGTCATAGCATCATTTCATGCGCAGCATAGCCATCACTAAAAACATTGTGCGCACTTGAATCATAGTGGATAGCCTAAAACACCCATGAGAATGTGAGGGGAAATTATTTTCATGGCATAAAGAGAATTCTATGAACGTGACACTCTTCTGGAAATGAGGGATCGTTTTCATGTTGCTTGACGTTGATTAGGTCACACGCCCTTATTGGTTTTCACATCCCACCACAGAGAGCAACAGCTAGGTTTTAGATCCGTTTGTACTGTATAGCCAACTCCTATGATCTCCTATGTTTACAATATACAGCACAAACAGATCTGGGACCAGACTAGGAGAGTGACCCACTAGGTATGTAAAGGTAGCCTGCATTCAAACTGAGATTCTCCTTTTTACAATTGGTTAACTTGTAAAACAGAACAATTCAGTTTGGATCCAGACTAATAAAAAGTAACCCTCCTCTCTTTATTTGTCTTCCTTTAATAGCCACACCTGGTTTGGATGTAGGGGGGCCAAGGTGTCACGCCTCCCAACCAGATGATAATGAGTATCTGATTAACCCCTGAGCTCCCCTGTCTTCCCCCAGAGTCCTATTCATTAAGGCACACTGTAGCAAAACGTTTTGCAAAGAACATTTTAAATGAGTGTTTCTTATTGGACAAGTTAAGATAGTCCCTGCCTCTGTCGGGATGTTTTCTTCTGTCCTGTGCCTAATGAATATGACCCAGTTCTGTCATCCACGTCACACTGAATGGACCAACTGAACCTGACACCTTTTAAGAGGCCATGATAAAACAAGGCCCTGAATGTTGTGTGTGCAGTAAATGTGATTATACCTCATTAGAGAGAAGAACATTTGGACACATGTCTTATATTTAGGGTGAAGATCAGGGGTCAGATTGGGGTATGTGATATACACGTGATACATTATCCAATGTTGATAACGAAGTGTTGGATAGATCCAGTTGCAGAGAAGATTATTATTCAGAATTTTACACCTCTTCTGCATATACAGTTGAAGTCGGAAGTTTACATACACTTCGGTTGGAGTCATTAAAACTCATTTTTCAACCACTCCACAAATTTCTTGTTAACAAACTATAGTTTTGGCAAGTCGGTTAAGACATAAGAAATCAGCCAACACCTCAGAAAAAAAATTGCAGACCTCCACAACTGGTTCATCATTGGGAGCAATTTACAAATGCCTGAAAGTTCATCTGTTCAAACCATGGGACCATGCAGCCGTCTTACCGCTCAGGAAGGAGACGCGTTCTGTTTCCTAGAGATTAACGTACTTTGGTGCGAAAAGTGCACATCAATCCCAGAACAACAGCAAAGGACTTTGTGAAGATGCAAGAGGAAACAGATACAAAAGTATATATATCCAAAGTAAAACGAGTCCTATATCGACATAACCTGAAAGGCCGCTCAGCAAGGAAGAAGCCACTGCTCTAAAACAGCCATAAAAAAAGCAAGACTACGGTTTGCAACTGCACATGGGGACAAAGATCGTACTTTTTGGAGAAATGTCCTCTGGTCTGATGAATCAAAAATAGAGCTGTTTGGCCATAATGACCATCGTTTTGTTTGGGGGAAAAAGGGGGAGGCTTGCAAGTCGAAGAACCATCCCAACCGTGAAGCACTGGGGGGGGCAGCATCATGTTGTGGAGGTGCTGTGCCACAGGAGGGACTAGTGCACTTCACAAAATAGATGGCATCGTGTGGGAGGAATATTATGTGGATATATCTCAAGACATCAGTTAGGAAGTTAAGGCTTGGTCGCAAATGTATCTTCCAAATGGACAGTGACCCCAAGAATACTTCCAAAGTTGTGGCAAAATGGCTTAAGGACAACAAAGTCAAGGTATTGGAATGGCCATCACAAAGCCCTGACCTCAATCCAATAGAAAATTTGTGGGCAGAACTGAAAAAGTGCGTGCGAGCAAGGAGGCCTACAAACCTGACTCAGTTACACCAGCTCTGTTAGGAGGAATGGGCTAAAATTCACCCAAATTATTGTGGGAAGCTTGTGGAAGGCTACACAAAACGCAAGACCCAAGTTAAACAATTTGAAGGCAATGCTACCAAATACTAATTGTGTGTATGTAAACTTCTGACCCACTGGGAATGTGATGAAGGAAATAAAAGCTTAAATAAATCCTTCTCTCTACTATTACTCTGACATTTCACATTCTTAAAGTAAAGTGGTGATCCTAACTGACCTAACACAGGGAATATTTACTTGGATTAAATGTCAGGAATTGTGAAAAACTGAGTTTAAATGTATTTGGCTGAGTTATACATGTTTGCAATAAAGAAAAGAGAATGACAACAACCTTTCATTGCAGTCTGATTTCTTTATTTACTTTCAATAGAATTAAATAGTGTTTACTCATTAGATATGTTTAATGTTTTATGTTTTAAGTTCTAAGATTGATTTACTTTGTTGGTAGACTGATGGGGCCTAAAGGAAAAATACTGTTGATTTAATTAGAGTTTTCATAAGTCTATTTCACAAAATTATGAAATAGATATTGTGATGATACTGAAGATTATACCATGGGCCATTGCGTCTCAGAAGCCTAACACAGCAAGTAATAAGTATACTTAGTATTGCTTACTGCGTTTGGTCTCTGAGACACAGACACGTATAGTCAGTCGTGTAGATAATAGGGTGGCGCACAATTGGCCCAACATCGTCCAGGTAAGGGGAGGGTTTGGCCATCATCGTAAAATAATAATTAGATCTTAACTGACTTGCCGAGTTAATTAAAGGTTAAATAAAAAAAGACAAATAAAAGATAATCATTGCATTCTGCAATGAATAGATGGCAGACAAGAGTATAGGACAAGATGGTTCTCCATGCAAACGGGCTGTTCTGGTCCTGCACCTTCTGCATCTTCTGGTGACCTATTGGAAACAGCACAACAATGATATAGAAAATTAAGCTGCATTATGTACAGTGCGTTCAGAAATCATTCAGACCCTTGACTTTACACATTTTATGTTACAGCCTTATTCTAAAATGTATTCAATCGTTTTCTTCCTCGTCATTCAACACACAATACCTCATAATGACAAAGCAAAAACAGGTTTTTAGAAATGTCAGCAAATATATTAAAAATAAAAACTGTAATATTACATTTATATAAGTATTCAGACCCTTTACTCAGTACTTTGTTGATGTACCTTTGGCAGCAATTACAGCCTCGAGTCTTCTTGGGTATGACGCTACAAGCTTGGCACACCTGTATTTGGGGTGCATCTCCCATTCCTCTCTGCAGATCCTCACAAGCTCTGACGGGTGTTCCAAGGTTGGCTTGGGAGCGTCGCTGCACAGCTATTTTCACAACTCTCCAGAGATGTTCGATTGGGTTCAAGTCCGGGCTCTGGCTTGGCCACTTAAGGACATTCAGATATTTGTCCCGAAGCCACTCCTGCATTGTCTTGGCTGTGTGCTTAGAGTCATTGTCCAGTTGGAAGGAGAACCTTCACCCCAGTCTGAGACCCTGAGTACTCTGGAGCACGTTTTCATCAAGGATCTCTCTGTACTATGCGTCGTTCATCTTTCCCTCGATCCTGACTAGTCTCCCAGTCTCTTCCGCTGAAAAACATACCCACAGCATGATGCCGCCACCACCATTCTTCACCGTAGAGATGGTGCCAGTTGTCTTCCAGACGCAACGCTTGGCATTCAGGCCAAAGAATTCAATCTTGGTTTCATCAGACCAGAGAATCTTGCTTCTCATGGTCTGAGAGTCCTTTAGGTGCTCTTTGGCAAACTCCAAGTGGGCTTTCATGTGCCTTTTACTGAGAAGTCGCTTCCGTCTGGCCAATCTAAAATAAAGACTTGATTGGTGGAGTGCTGCAGAGATGGTTGTCCTCTAGAAGGTTCTCCCATCTCCACAGGGGAACTCTGGAGCTCTGTCAGAGTGACCATCGGGTTCTTGGTCACCTCCCTGACCAAGGCCCTTCTCCCCCAATTGCTAAGTTTGGCTGGGAGGCCAGCTCTAGCAAGAGTCTTGGTGGTTGCAAACTTCTTCCATTTAAGAATTGTCACGAACCGGCTCAAAGCCCGTAACAAAAGGGAGACAACGTGGAGATAAGGAGTAACAAAATATATATTTATTAACTAAAGCAACTAAGGAAAATATCCAATGGTGTGTGTGCTTTTTCATACAGAAATTTGCTTCCTGTAGCACTTATTCATAAAAGTTTTGGGACACAGTTAAGTCCATCGAGAATAAGGGCACCTCCTCTCAGGATAAGAAACACTGAGGATAAGAAACACTGTCACCAGCGATAAATCTACAATAATCGATCATTTCAATGAGCATTTGTCCTCGGCCGGCCATGCTTTCCACCTGGCTACCCCTACCCTGGCCAACATCTCAGCACCCCCTGCAGCAACAAAGATGACAAGCATACCCGTAACATGATGCTGCCACCACAAATTGAATAATCAATTCCTCAATATAAAACAAAAATCCTACTGACTCTCAGGCCTGTTAGTGTGATGGAGGTGGGGCGAGTACATTGGCCTGATACCTGAAGACCTAGATTAGCTCCCCAAACAAATTCCTTGGCTTTACCTCAGCGGGCTAACAGTGTAACATGCAGTAGATCTGTGTTCGAAACCAATTGGTCACATTATCACTATTTAATCCATTATGGGGTGGCTGGTAGCCTAGTGGTTAGAGCGTTGGGCCAGTAACCGAAAGGTTGCTAGATCGGTATTCCTGAGCCGACATGGTAAAAATCTGTTGTTCTGCCCCTGAACAAGGCAGATAACCCACTTTTCCTACGCTGTCACTGTAAATAAGAATTTGTTCTTAACTGACTTGCCTAGTTAAGTAAAGGTTCATTTAAATAAAAAATATGAATAAAAAATACAATTTTTGTGGTGGAGGAGGCCGAATGTAAGACTGAATGTTTTTGTAATAGAGTGAAACGTCTCATTGAATCAATGTTAAAGCTTTAGCGCAGCAGGCTAACCTAATTGTCACATTAGTACTGTCTAAGCCTTATTCAAAGTCGGGGTTTTTGTCATCTCTACAGTCAGATGAGAAGTGGTAGTGGAGGCTGAATGCAACATACAGAAACAAAATGACTTAGCGCTGTTTCTGTAAGAGAGCAACATCTGGAGGTAATCTATAGGGAGGCCTACACTATGTTAGCACTGGGCCTGACAACCAGGAGGATGGAAAGTTCCCAAACACAAACAAACCCAGAATTACACACACCAAATGGAAAAGAGGGAATTATCTATTAAAACATAAACATAATCAGTCACGTCACTCCATCCTCCAAGAATCTTCAAAGACAAATAGTTCTTCCTTCGTTCCAAACTGTCTGTCTGTATGACAACCACACATTGTTGTGTTGCAGTACATGGTTTTTCTACATTGATACAATACATACATGATCTAAACTTAAGTTACATTGCAATCAATGTGTGTAGAATTATTTAAAAAAAAATACAAAATCATTTTTTTAACTAGCTAAACGTGACATTCAATTTATTTATTTATCCGTTATTTTACCAGGTAAGTTGACTGAGAACACGTTCTCATTTGCAGCAACGACCTGGGGAATAGTTACAGGGGAGAGGAGGGGGATGAATGAGTCAATTGTAAACTGGGGATTATTGGGTGACCGTGATGGTTTGAGGGCCAGATTGGGAATTTAGCCAGGACACCGGGGTTAACACCCCTACTCTTACGATAAGTGCCATGGGATCTTTAATGACCTCAGAGAGTCAGGACACCCGTTTAACGTCCCATCCGAAAGACGGCACCCTACACAATAGGTACATAATTACAATATTTTGTCACTGATTGACTCTCTCTCTCTCTCTCTCTCTCTCTCTCTCTCTCTCTCTCTCTCTCTCTCTCTCTCGGCTTTTCTCTTTAAGATAAGAATTCAGGAACAGTTGGTTTGGTTGAACAAAGCTATTTTCACCCTGTTCACCCTTCACTCTATAAGGACTGGGTTTTACTCTTGCTCAATCAAATTAGACATGGCCATTCATCCATCCATCCAATTATGTAATATTTGTAGCTGTCACAAATAGTTTTGTTGAGCAAACCATAGTCAATTCAAGATCAAGTACAGTAATCCTTGTTAAAATCTCCACCACATAAACCTAGAGCAGTGGTTCCCAACATTTTTCGATTACTGCGCCACTAATTAAAGTTTGTCCTAGTACCTCTGGTTGGGAACCACTGACTTAGAGGATGCAGGAACTTCGACCTTTCACTCTGCTCGCTCTAACTAGTAATGTCACTGTAATATTTATCTGCTGGCTGAAACAGTTAAAAACAAGCCATGAATCTGTCCTGGGATCCCTTATTACAAACACAGCCAAAAACAGCCAATCTCGGTCTGGATCAGATTGTTTGAATCAGTGTGTGTGTGTGTGTGTGTGTGTGTGTGTGTGTGTGTGTGTGTGTGTGTGTGTGTGTGTGTGTGTGTGTGTGTGTGTGTGTGTGTGTGTGTGTGTGTGTGTGTGTGTGTGTGTTAGGCTAGCTCATTCCAGGTTGAGCGTTTTCGACACAGCTGCCACCCAGCCCGCCCGGTGCTGTCCACTGCCAGAGTGATGTCGTTGTAAGCACTCCGCCTACCTTCGGTGGTCTCTTGATGACATCACAGGCTGATGTCATCCAGACAGGCGTGGTCTGAGCGACGGAGAGAGGGAGAGGGAGAGGGAAAGAGGGAGGGAGGCATCTGAGCTGCCTAGGTTTGAGTTAGAGCAGTGTGGAAACACACACACACACACGCACAAACGTACCCATACACACACAGAGCAGTTGTAGCAGGGTGAAAGTATGCACTGGCTAACTGCAGCTCCCCGGGCCTCAGTGTTAAGGGCTTGGGATTGGACAGGGCTCTTATTGCGTTGGTAGAGGAGAAAACATAGCATGATATCACCAGTGGCCTTGCCGGTGTTTTCCTTAATGCCTGTCAAAATAAGTTTCTTCACCACATTTCTATCATCACCACCACCAGATACATTTAAGGTTCATTGTTGATCAGACTTTTGGGTCATATTTTTGCACGATTAACAAATTACACCAGATGTTATTCGGATTAGGCTGGTGATAAATCCTTTCAAATGACATACATTCTATGCCACTAGCACTCCAAACGTAAATCCTCCTATTGGTTTTCTTCACCCTTCCCAGGGGCAGAAGGCTGACGTAGTTACCCTTGAACATGCTGTGAACTTTGAGTTTTCCCCCATGCACCTGAAATCCCATTGGTCAATTAGAGGGGTTAGCAAAATTACTCCAGTGAATTTAATTAATCTGTCCTGGCCTTCCCGTTGGGGTCATTGGAGTGGAGGATGGGCTCTTGTTCCTTCCGAGTCAAATTACTTTGTTAGTGACTTCTTCTTGAACTTGTGTTTATTAGTTGGACTTTGAACCAGCCTCCTACGCATTCGATGAAAACCTATCGCTGGTTATTAAGAGCTTTGTTGTTTACATTGAGGCTGTCATGGCAACAACATAGATACAGTACCTGAATGAGCATGGGGAGGCAGGTAGCCTAGTGGTTAGAGTGTTGGAAGAGTGTTGGAAGTGTTGGAGTGTTGGAAGATTGAATCCCCGAGCTGACAAGGTAAAAATCTGTCGCTCTGCCTCTGAACAAGGCAGTTAACCCACTGTTCCTAGGCCGTCATTGAAAATAAGAATTTGTTCTTAACTGACTTGCCTAGTAAAAGAAAAAATGATACGGTGGGGAACTAAACACCTTTATCGAAGGAATACATGGAACTACAATATACTAGCAGGTAAGGCCTTATGTCATATGTGTCGAACTCATTCCACGGAGGGCCAAGTGTCGGCGGGTTTTTGCTCCTCCCTTGTACTTGATTGATGAATTAAGGTCACTAATTACTAAACTCTCCTCACCTGCTTGTCTAGGTCTTAATTGAAAGGAAGAAACAAAAACCCACAGACTCTATAGGCCCTCCATGGAATGAGTTTGACACGCCTGCCTTATGTGGACTATCCTGTTTGTCCAGAGCAAGGATGGGCAAGTGTCACCTTTTTTTCCCCATCCCTAATTAAACTAATTACATCATAACCTGATTAGTGGATTATTGGAGTCAGGTGTGTTAGCTAGGGCTTGGGCAAAGGTGTGACACCAATCAGGCCCATCCCTGGTCTAGAACACACAATTATGTCGCAGTCACAGTTCATAGAAGTCAGTCTGCTGCCTTGGACATTGCTAGTACAGCATGATAGAAGTCCCTGTGTGTGTGAAGGTTAGCTGTACAAGAGTGTGTGCGTGTGTGTGTGTGTGTGTGTGTGTGTGTGTGTGCGTGTGCGTGTGCGTGTGTGTGTGTGTGTGTGTGTGTGTGTGTGTGTGTGTGTGTGTGTGCATTCACGAGTAGGACTGAGATTTCATGGCAGCTATTGTAGAACGTTGAATAACAGACAACTACCAGGTAATTTCTGCAAATGATGGCTGTGTTATTTCAGAGAAGAGAAAGTCTAGACCTGAGTAAATATTATGTCATGGCCTCAATTTTGAAATCTTGGGAGTAGCCCTGTGTACGGAAGCCCTAAAGCCCAAGACAAACGTTGATCAAACGAGATACCAAGCCTTTTTCAAATGAGACTTTTTTTAAACAATGTCATTTTCACATGATGACCTTTGGTACTAAAGCAGTCATTTTTTTCAGCTTTGGACCACATTTGTTGCATATGTGTCAGAAGTGGGATTGCGCTATTGCAAGACCACCACGGAGGGTTGTGGGGTTCCAGGCAGGGAAGAGACCCTCTTGTTTGACGAACATACTATGTATTTATCGTTGAAACAAAAACTGCTGTTGATATGATTCGTGCGTGTGCAAACCTAAAGCATATATTGGCGTGGATTCCACTGAATGTTTTGCACATTTGAATTCCTTTCTGTCTGTATGCAAACACAGAAACTCTCTGGAAGAGAAGCACTGTGCTTGTTTTGTATTTGAGGAAGATTGCTGTGTTCCAGGGCTTGTCTTGTCTTGTCCCCCCCCCCCCTCTGCTTACGGTTAGGCCTATCTTCACCCCTGAGCTCTAGTTCACCTAAGTTTCCTTCACATCAACACTGATGGATGAGCTAGACTCAACAGAATGGCCAGAATTAACATTTTACAGACCAGAGGAAGCCCAATATAATCCCCAAAATAATTGATTTAAACAGGAAAATTCAAATTAAACAGGAAAATTGGCCATTGTGTTCAATAAAACTTCCTTTGAAAAGCCACCCTTCACATCCCACGCTGTGTGCACTAAGATAAAGCATAATACCTGGTGATGACAGTTTATGTAGAAACAGTTTGTGAGAGGACTTTTACTCAGTTATAGGGTCATGCTGTTTCAGGGAACTCTAGCAGAGTTCAGAGGGGTCGGGTTAAACGCAGAAGACACGTTTCAGTTGAAGGCATTCAGTTGTACAACTGACGAGGTATCCCTCTTAGCCTTTCCCCTTTCACACGCAGTACCCACACAGCCACACAGGGAGGTAAAGTGGCAGTTGGATTTCCCAGTTTACCAGCTCAGTAAAGAGGGCACAGTGGGAATTATCTGCCCAGATGTCGACTCTCCTCTTCCTCCTCCTCCTCCTCATTCTCCCTTTCTCCTCCTCTCCTCTCTGTGTATTAATATCTAGCCCTGGTAGGCACCATGGCAGTTTAGGGGTTTTAGATGGCGTCACGCAACTCCAAATACAGCCTCACACAAACCCCTGAGGTTATTTTATAAACTTGTAATCTACATTTACGAGCCAGCTTTAGTGGTTTAGAACACTGTCAAAGAAAGGGAGAGAGAAAAACAACTCTGACAATGTATGGTCAATGTGGACGTTCGGACGGGGAGAAGGGTTTTGTTTTTGAATACTAAAGAAGCACTCTAAAGGAAATGGTTGTACAATTCGACATTCCCATAGTGAATCAATAAGACTAATTTGAGAGTTTGAGACGGAAATATATTCAGAAAATGATTTGAGGTTGTATAAAGCATTGTGTCCATTTGTGTTTTCTGTAGCCTGTTGACTGACGCTGTATAGCCCACCCCTACATAGCCCTTTGGTAAAGAAAACAGTGGTTGTTTGCTGAAAATGTTTTCATGTGCCAACAAACACACTCATATTTGATCTGTCATGAGAACATTATTAGCTAGAACACCTCAATTGCTAAAACAAGCAGAGAAAACAGTGCTAAAAGCTGCAGTCGCCAGCTTGCTGCTTGCCTTAGGTCTTATCAGTGAAGTCGGGTTCACCAAAAGGCGTTTGTGATGCTCAGAGAGCTCATTCTACTACTTCATTAGCTAGCTAGGACCTTTGGTAATATTTTGATGGGGGAAAATGCTATTTCAACACACACCGCTGGGTTTTCCTACTAAAATGCTGTCCCAGTCAAACTTCTGATTGCCGCAGACATTGATCATATAGAATGTCAAATGTTTTAACCATCAATTTTCAGTGTGCGCGTGCATACGGGAATGTGAGTATGCATGCGTCAAGGAAGGGTGCGACTACTCCCACACACGTCACTCACAATGTCTGATGTGCAACAAGGCAGATCTTTTATCTCCCCCACAGGGAGATCTCAGTAGGTGTCAGGAAGTGTAGTGATGTCATACAGGTAGTGATGCCATTCCCTGCTAACCACTGGTCCCAGGGCTGATGGAGGGGCGTTGCTTAGCTAAACCCAACCGACCCCCAGCCCTATACATCGACACGTCTGTAGTGGAGCAGGTCGAGAGCTTCAAGTTCCTCGGTGTCCACATCACTAAGGACCTATCATGGTCCAAACACACCAACACAGGTTGTGAAGAGGGCACGACAACACCTCTTCCCCCTAAAGAGGCTGAAAAGTTTTGCCATGGGCCGTCAGATCCTCAAAACGTTCTACAGCTGCACTACTGAGAGGATCTTGACTGGTTGCATCACCGCTTGGTATGGCAACTGCTTGGCTTCCGACCGTAAGGCACTACAGATGGTAGTACGTACGGCCCAGTACATCACTGGGGGCAAGCTCCCTGCCATACCAGGCCGTGTCTGAGGAAGGAGCTAAAAATTGTCACCCGAGCCACTGCATGGCAAGCGGTACCGGAGCACCAAGTCTGGGATCAAAAGGCTCCTGAACAGCTTCTTCCCCAAGCCATAAAACTGGCTTGGGGAAAAAAATGGCTACCCGGAATATTTAGCTTGAGCCCCTTTTTTTTTTGCACTGGCTCTATGCACACTCACTGGACACACTTTCACACTCTTCACACGCAGCTTCTACTCTGTTTATTATCTATCCTGATTGCCTAGTCACTTGTACCCGCACCTACATGTACATATTACCTCGTACCCCTGCACCTTGACTCGGTACCGGTACTCCTTGTATATAGCCTCGTTATTGTTATTTTATTCTGTTACTATTAACTTTTTTTATTGTGCAAATCTTTCTTACTTTTTAACTATGGGAAAGGGCTCGTAAAGTAAACATTTCACGGTCATGTGTGTGTGTGTGTGTGTGTGTGTGTGTGTGTGTGTGTGTGTGTGTGTGTGTGTGTGTGTGTGTGTGTGTGTGTGTGTGTGTGTGTGTGTGTGTGTGTGTGTGTGTGTTTATAGGCAGGTCCAGGTTCCTCCCTGTGCTACTTCTAGCTGACAGCACCTTCTTGTGACAGTCATGATCCATTTATACGTTATGGGCCATTTATAGCCCCACTGAAACGTCAAAACGGACAAACGCGCACAGACAAACAGACCCACACACAGCCTCTAATAATCACCTGGGCTGATCTATGATCAGTTTTGCCCTTTTAGATTAATACTGAATAAGACTATATGAATACGGGGCAGACCAGGTCCTTGCATCAGCACTTTGTTTTTGTGATGTGGTGGTGCACTTGTTGGCTAGGACCATGCTTGTTACAGCTACATTGAGAGTAGTAGCCTAGAGTAACCAGTCTCACCAATCAGCTAACATATGGTGTGCCAGTGGTACAGTATAATGTGTTATTGAATCAATGATAAGATGTTTGCAAAAATGATTCATGTCATTCATCAAGTTATTTGTTCCTTAAAGAAAATGGTTAAGAAATGTTTACAGAGGGCTATAGTGTATTGACCACTCGAATTCATGGCGAGGGACCATTGTATCTGAAGAAAAGTTCCTCTTCAAAAGACTAATAGATATTGATCGGTCATATTCTCCATGCACTCAACAGCCAAGTAGCCTAACCTAAGATAGGAAATTAATGATTATACTCTAAGGCACCCGGAATTCACCTGTCCATGCAACATTTAGCCTACTTAACCTGTTCCAATTGGTACAGTTCCCACCTATTAGGCTAGTGGCAAGGCCTCAAAATGTTTTAGATACCCCCAACCCGATCAATAGACACGCCTCCAAGTCAAATCCGCTCCCACTCAGCGCTGCATGGCCTCGCCCGGCAAAGGCACACACAGTTACACATGCTCCTCCGACACTGAGGCCATTGCAATCCACTCCAAAGGAAGTAATCCCCCCAAACATAAAACTTGCCTGGCCAGAGGGGGGACAAGCCACAGAAACCCATGTACCACACCACAAGCCCTGATGCTGCCAAAATCTGGTCCATAGTGTTTGTGTGTGTGTGTGCCGTCTGCACCACACAAACAAATAGCACCAGGATATCCCAATGCATCCCGGAAACACAGACCTGCAAAACAGAGACATAACAGGTGGATCAGCACTCTTACTCTGAGAAGCTTTTTTCACTGAGAGTGAACACAATCCAAATTCATTGAAATAAGGACAGCCAGGCAAATTTTAAGGGCATGAATAGATACTTAGCCAGCTGCTTGCCTATGTTACTCTCGCTCTCTCTGTGTCTTAAGTGCTATCAGTTGTGAAGAGCATTAGTAGGCTAAGTATATGTTAGTCTGAGGGTCTGTCACTTTGATAAGGTGAATTAACTTCTAAGAGCCATTTGCTGCTGGCCAAAAATAATGAGCTGTGTATTGTTAAAGAAGAGAATGGTAGAGATTAGACTGGTGCTTTGTGTGTATAAGTAACTCCACCTCTGTGGCATTCATGGAACAAACTTGCATGGATTTACAATAAAGCAACGAGCGAGGGCCCTATCCACTCCCCTCCCTTCCCCTTTCCTTCCTGCTTTCGGAATCAGAACTGAGCGTGCTCAGCGTCGACGAAGTTGTCTCCTCCCCAAACCCCCAGAGAGGTGATCTGTCTATCCTCACAGCTTCCTCCTCGGGCCCTGGCCCTGACGCTCGGCCCACACAGACACACAATGTCCCAGCCCCGGCAGACACACACACACAGCCCCCCCGGTCTCTGTCCCGACACACGGCCAGGGAGGGCCGCCAGTGTTGTGTAAGCGCCGGTCAGTACAGAGGTGACGTTATGGGCCATCCTGTGACCTACTACTTCAGCCAGGCCCGCTCCTTGCCCTATGGTACCACCATACCCCCCTTATCCACTAGGCCCTACTTACTCATCCCAGGCCCAGCAGGTCAGAGAAATGTCTTGGCATGTGTCAACCTACCCTCATTCTCTCACTTAAATACATGGTTATATTTCCTCTATAAATGGGCCTTAGTGGTGAGTGGTCCTGAGTACAGGACCCTTATAGTCCTGGTCACAGGGGTCTTGGGACCGGTTGAGACCTGGACACAGAGGTTCTCTGTCAGTTAGGCTCCAGGTTAGTTCTGTCATCACAGACCACTCACCAGGGCCCTTAATCTGATCAAGTGCTTGGCCAGTGTGTGTGTGTGTGTGTGTGTGTGTGTGTGTGTGTGTGGGGGGGGGGGGGTTGTTTGTGTGTATTTTTGTGCGTGTCATTACCTAGACCTCTCATCTGACCAGGCGCTAACTGAGTCCAATAGTCTTTGGTCGTGATCCTCACCACTGTTTCCTATTGCTGATGAATTATGACATGACTGTACAGGCCGTATGGATGAAACAAATCTCACAGCAGAACTGATATGAACACATTTCAGAATACGGTTGTAACCTAATAAAATGTGGGAAATGTCAAGGGGTCTGAATACTTTCCGATGACTTTAACGTTGCTCAGCCACACAGACCACAAAATAAATCTATGAATGGTGGAGGCTGTAGCTTGAGGCAGCATCTAGCCATCTAGCCAGGGAGGGATTTTGCAGTTTAGCACGTTGCACGTGCCGAGGGAGTTTGTGTGGATTCATTTACTAAATGAATGTGTCTTAAACTGTCAATATGATTGCATATCTCCTGCTGTTTTTTCAACTTCCTTGTTACCACAGTACACATTTGAGGTAAAACTTCAACTTTCTACCAACATTGGGATGCCGTAGGATCATTACATGTTTTATGTAGACCCATTTTGTCAGGGAGACCTGGCAAATGTGTTCAGAGACGTGTTCAGTCAAGAATTTCCCACTGATCCCCTGTGTACAGTTGTAGTCATTGTGAGATCCTGTACTACAGTAACCTAACTGAACAGAGCCTGCAGGCTGAGAGAAAGTGCCTATCTGTGACTGTAGGGTGTGTTAAGTAAGATTAGACATGGAACATTAAGACATTATCATCAAGCCAATGTTTACTTTGTGACCTGGCGCTCTACCTTTTCTCAAGATGGCATCCGGCTGCCTCACTGACCACATGATCACATGACCAGGCAATCTACTGAATTAATGAGACAACAAAAAAACTTAAAACATTTCATGAAGACAAAAAAAGAAGATACTGCTATATAGTGGTGCTAATGTTTAGTGGACAATTCATAGCATCTCAAGTGTACTATATAGACAACCCCCAAGTCCTCAGTCAGCTCTGAGGCCTTGACAGAGTAATGGATGCTTGTTTGTAATCCCTGGTGGTCTCAGACACAGCAGAACTGAACTACTGCCACAGTCAGATAAAGGGCTGAAGGCTCTTGATCCATTCCTCATGTTCTATTTCTGAATCACAAGGAGCATAACACGGCAGAGGAAAGGTAAGGTAAAAGGTAAAGAAGCCATTTTGTTTGGGCGACGATTGACTTTGACTACATATCCATAATGCATGTATCACATATCTGTACGCATTTCACGAACGTGTTATAACAGGCCCCAACCGCATTGAGTTTGCATCCCAATATGACACTTTATATGCATCACAGGAGACAGAAATTCAACAAAAACGTTTTACATAGAAACAACGGACCCCCCAAAAAAAAAAAATATATGTTTATTAATTGTGAAATTATGAAAAATACGAATAACATTCCACCCATGAGGACACGAGAGAGTGATTTGGTCATTTGACTGCAGGAAAGGGTTTGTTAATGAAATACAGTATTTTTGGCGCATTCATGTCATACTATGCAAGAGCTCATATTTAGGTATCTTAATAGAGGCATCATTACAATGACAGCATAGTGTCATCATTATGGCTGTTCTCAAAAGTGTGCTTCTGCCATACCAGTGTTAGTAAATATGCCAGAAGGCCAAACCACGTTTTGAAAGTTATGCTGATACTGTTTCTAGCCTGTACTAGCCCCATTCCCCCCACCGGCCAGAATAGACCTGTGACTTACCTTCTTCTTCTCACTGAGGTCAATGGTGCATGAAGACCCCCACATGGTTGAATCCTCAAGGATATATTTTACAGATCAAATCCTGTAGTTGAGGGTCATAACCATTTCATAACACAGCCCTCCTCCATATCACAATTAGGCTTAAGTTGGTCATACTGGTCTATAACGCACACATGAAAGATCTATTTATAAATTCTATGCAAAGTGCATTTTCCCATTCATTAAGCGTTTATAGCTAAGCACTTCGTGGTAATTAACTGTGCAGTTTGCCACTCTGCTCTATGACACCAGCATTTTTTGTGTGCAAACATACAGTCATGAAAGAGTAAACAAAAAGGTTGACTAACTGTTTAATCACCAGGAAGTGACATTTCACTGACCTCTCATATTCTCGTGTAGTCAAAATATAAAGAACGTCAGAAAGATTGTCTCGTACAATGTACGATTTAAAATAGTGAGATAGCTACTATTATTAACTAAACGTTTTATGAGTTTCATAGAGGAGGGGTAGGCAACTAGATTCACCTGTGGGACGATTTTTGTCAAAGCGGATGGTCGGGGGGCCGGGAACATAATTATAATCATTTGTACACTGCAAATTGACCACAGCTAACTATGGGCCAAAACTGTCACGCCCTGGCCATAGATAGGCGTTTTATTCTCTATTTTGGTTAGGCCAGTGTGTGACTAGGGTGGGCATTCTATGTTCTTTTTTTCTATGTTTTTGTATTTCTTTGTTTTTGGCCAGGTATAGTTCTCAATCAGGGACAGCTGTCTGTCGTTGTCTCTGATTGAGAACCATACTTAGGTAGCTTTTTCCCACTGTTTTTTTGTGGGTAGTTATTTTCTGTTTAGTGTTTGTTGCACCTCTCAGAACTGGTTCGGTTATTCTTTTGTTATTTTGTACCACGCTGCACCTTGGTCTTCACCTTCTTCCTCTGAATGCCGTTACAAAAACAGACAGGTTTGGCATAGACAACAAGTAAACTATATAAACACCTCAAAACAAGACATGGTATCAATAACAAGATACAACGAGCTGAAATGAGCCACCTACGATTCCCCACAAGGCAGCTTCTTGTAATTTTTGCTAGCTATCTGACCATTCTAAATGATAACGCACACCTTTGGCCAAATCGATGCCCGTGCATCATTTTCGTGACGTTGTCAGCCAACTTGTCTATATCTGAGACCTATAAGAAAGCTCAAGAAATTATAATAATTTTTACACATATTTAACCCCGTGTTTGGACGGCACTAAAGTACTTTCATACTTCCATTTGATTTTAAACCTTCGGACGAGTCTTGTGAGACTTGCGTCGTAAAGCAAAACAACCGACATGTACAGTACGTGTTCATGAGAGTCTCAGCTTTTGATGATGGGGTCATATTAGTTTGTAGTTTGTGGAGGTTGATCATCCATTTCGTATGATATTTTCCAACTGGCTAAATGTATGTATGATATGTTACGAATTGCAATTTGTTGTGGCTAACTTTAGCTTGGTGGCTAGGATGCTAACGCTAACATTAGCTAGGTGGCTAATGTTAGCTAAGCTAAATAGTATCCGTGGCTATTTATAACAGTATGATGTAACACCCTCATTATGGATTGATATGCCTGTTACAGACTACAGTGACATAATCCACCAGAGACCCTCGACTCAATGGAAATCCCCCCAACACATTACTGTCATGGTCGCTCTCTCGCTCTCTCTCTCTCTTTCTTTTTCTCTCTTTCTATATCTTTCTCTCTTGCCAATTTTTCTTGCCCAAAGTGAGGCTTTTTATTTTGCAAGTAGCGATAAAGACAGCCGGTGACTGTACAATACATTATCAACTGGACGTTGCAACACAAGGAACATAAACTGAATGTGCCCTTTTTTAACATGTCAGTCATTAAAGTTGTGCGAACTCTGGCCGGGAGTATGATGGGTAATGGAATATTACTCTTAGCGGTATGGTACAGAACTCTGCTTACGCACACATTGGATGAATCATTGGTGGGAGGGGCCTGCTCTCTGCTGCGACGCTGTGATGAGGAATTAAAATAGTGTGGAAAGAAAAATGTAACAGGTTTGACAACCAATTACACAATCTGAATTATCTATGGTAAAATGCACTTAAAGTCTGCTGTGTGCTGGGAAAACATGCATATCGGAGCTGAGAAACTGAACAGAGCACTTGCTTGCATCATTATAAAACAGTTGAGTTACTATTTACTTGTATTTTCATCCAGAACAGTAGAGATGCCACAGATGATAAGTGATCTGACATTGCTCTGTGCCATTTTACATACAATGTTTTCATTTAACTTTCAAACCACTTTTTAGAAATGTGACCCAAAAACATGAACATTTAAAGTCTTTCTGAAAGACGATCTGTGGATGACTCCGTGTCCAATCGCTCCAAGCACACTAACCTTGAAGAACATTATCCTGAACACTATCCTGCTATGGGAACTAAGGACATGTGATTGGTTGTCCCAAAAATAGCCTTCTGTGCTTCTCCCCTACAGTGTTTCCCACCACATTGAGTAAGGTGACATAGCAAAGCCTGTACTCCTTTGTACAGTAACTCCTGTACTTCTAGGGCACAGCACACAGCACACACACACACACACAGCACACACAGTGCTCCACTGTTTTACGTCATAGTCACAGAACCACACAGGAAGAGCCCCTGACTTATTTAACTAGAAAATACAAATAAAGTAGCAGCTCAAATGAAGTCCTTCATTGTTTTGGTGTTCTTTAAATAGTACGGTGACTTGTGTCTCCACACAAACTGAGTGACATTATTAGTTTGTCTCAAAGACAAACTGAAGCTGTGTGTGTTTCCCTTAGTCAAACAGTGGGTTGGATGAGGGAGGTTAGGGATGTTACAGTGACGCCTGACGGTCTGTGAAGTTCCCTGGTGTAGACTAGAGATCTCACCTCACCACATCTCATCATAGTTTCCCTGGTAATAGTGGTGCATATATCACGTCTACCATAAGTGTGTGTGTGTGTGTGTTAGTTTATGTATGTAAGAATGTTGGTGTGTGAGCGAGTGAGCGTATGGCTGGTATATAGAGGTAGGTAGTGTAAAAAGTTAAAGACCATGCAGACTAAAACCTGTAGCCAGTGAGTTCATTCTGACTGCAGGTCTATAAACCCAGGAGCCAGGCAGTTCAGTGGCAAGTAGGTCAAACACATAGAAACACACCTGTTATATGAGTCACTGTCAGAACTAATAGAAAATGTCTGTCTCCACTCTTGAAAAAGTAGGCCTATGTATGCCACAACATCTCCATTTGCTGTTCTGAAGCACCAAATTTGGCTATATGACACATAGGCCTACTCTACACATTTTGGTTTTCATATGCCCCATAGAAATGCATGCTACTGTATATTATTGAGAATTGTCGACTGTCAAAACAACATGGCATGTTGCTGAGGAATGTGACTCTGAACTGCAGTCTTCATGGAAAACGGCCCATAGACTAGAGTAGAGGTTAGGATTTCTCTTCATCTGCTTTGGACAGCAGTCATAAAGGGAGGGATACCTAATGTCCTTTAAAAGCTTTTCCTCTTCTTATTTTTAAGTCAGTTGAGAACATTCTTATTTACAATGACAGCCTACCGGGGAACAGTGGGTTAACTGCCTTGTTCAGGGGCAGAACGACAGATTTCTACCGTGTCAGCTCATTGATTCGTTGTCACGTTCTGACCTTAAGTTCTTTTATTATGTCTTTGTTTTAGTATGGTCAGGCCGTGAGTTGGTTGGGTTGTCTATGTTCGTTTTTCTATGATTTGCTATTTCTGTGGCCTGGTAAATCAGAGGCAGCTGTCAATCACTGTCCCTGATTGAGAACCATATTTAGGGAGCCTGTTTTCTATTGTGTTTCGTGGGTGATTATTTTCTGTTTTCTGTTGTGTGTCTGCACCAGCCAGAACTGTTTTCGGTCGTTTCTCTTTGTTATTTCCGTGTTCATTCTAACAAATATGGACACATACCACGCTGCATCTTGGTCCTCACTTTCTCCTTCATACGACGACCGTTACATTTGATCCAGCAACCTTTACGGTTACCGTCCCAACGCTCTAGCCACTAGGCTACCTGTCGCATTGTGATGTAGCTTTCTCTACAGACCTGTGTTTTGAGTCTATCCCATACAATAGAGGTTTCTCAGATGAGAAAACTGTGACCTATGTGTGTTTGATGACTAGCCCATGGAATGTAATGGGGATCGTTTTCTCACATCAGGAAAGGTAAACCCACATTCAGTAACGTTTTTGTTTATCTCACAATTTTGGCTCTTTGCACGTCCATTTGCCTTTCTATTTGTGTTTCTGTAAGTCACCCACTCTTTCCTGACGATCCAAATGAATAATGCGCACATGACAACATCAACCAACAATTCGGTGTTACAGTGTTGCTATAACAATAAACCTCTTCCTCTACAGTGCCTTCAGTAAGTATTCATTATCCCTTGACTTATTCCACATGTTGTTGTGTTACAGCCTGAATTCAAAATAGATTAGCTATACACACAATACCCCATAATGACAAGTGAAAACGTGTTTTTTTTTATTTTTTTTTTTTTTTTTTTAACATTAGCAGATATATAGAAATATCTCATTTACATATGTATTCCCACTCTTGAGTCAAGACTTTGTAGACGCATCTTTGGCAGCGATTTATTGCTGTGAGTCTTTCTGGGGTAAGTTTCTAAGCTTTCCACACCTGGATTGCGCAACATTTGACCCATTTTATTTTCACAACTGTTCAAGGTCTGTCACATCGGTTGTTGATCATTGCTTGACAACCGTTTTCAGGTCTTGCCATAGATTTTTCAAGTAGGTTACAATCAAAACAGTAACTCAGGCATTTGCAGGTCTTGCCATAGATTCTAAAGCCGATTTTTTTTTTTATTATTTTTTTTTTTTAAGTCAAAACTGTAACTCGGCCAATCAGGAACATTCACTGTCTTCTTGGTAAGCAACTCCAGTGTTGATTTGGCCTTGTGGTTTTCGGTTATTGTTAAATAATCTCCCAATGTCTGGGGGAAAGCACACTGAACCAGGGTTCCCTCTAGGATTTTGCCTGTGCTTTAGCTCTATTCCATTTCTTTTTATCCTAAAAAAACTCCCCAATCCTTAACGATTACAAGCATACACATTATATGATACAGCCACCACGATGCTTGAAAATATGGAGAGTGCTACTCAGTAATATGTTGTCTTGGATTTTCCCCAAACATAACACTTTGTATTCAGGACAAAAAGTTCATTTCTTCGCCTCATTTAATTGCAGTATTACTTTAGTGCCTTGTTGCAAACAGGATGCATGTTTTGGAATATTTTTTATTTCGTGCAGGCTTCCTTCTTTTCATTGTGTCATGCCCTGACCTATATGGTGTTGTAGGTCAGGGCATGACTAGGGGATGTTCTAGTTTTTTTCATTTCTATGTTGGTGCTCTTGGTATGGTTCCCAATTAGAGGCAGCTGATGTTCGTTGTCTCTCATTAGGGATCATACTTAAGTAGTAGGCCTGTGACAAAACATCTCCATTTTAAATTCAGGCTGTAACACAAAATGTGGAGAAAGTTTCTAAACCTCCACAAACCAATCGTATTTTTCTACACACATTAAATCAATGTTTCTGTTGAACAGCCTATGATATTTGACTATGTGCGCTCATGTGCATGCTTCCATGCGCTCATGTTTTTTGTCCTGTCTTTTCATTGTCATTTCTAACACCCCTGTAACACCCCCGCCAGTTCGCAGTTGCAAATGAGAACTTGTTCTCAACTAGGCTACCTGGTTAAATAAAGGTGAAATAAATTTTAAAAAACACCCTTATGGGTTTCTAGCTTCACATTGCTGACAGCCACACTATTCTCCAGGGAAGTCCCAACAACCCCAACTACCCCGGGTAAATCCCGTTTTTTTGAGCTCAGTCAACTAATCCGATGTTGTGTTCTGGATACTTCTAACTTTAGTGTACATAGTGCCTTCGGAAAGTAATCAGACCCCTTGACTTTTTCAGTGGTGGAAAAAGTACCCAATTGTCATGATTGAGTAAAAGTAAAGATACTTTAATAGAAAATGACTCAAGTAAAAGAGAAAGTCACCCAGTAAAATACTACTTGAGTAAAAGTCTAAATGGATTTGGTTGTAAATATACTATAGTTTCAAATGTAAATGCTCAAATATACTTAAGTATCAAAAGTAAAAGTATAAATCATTTCAAATTCCTTACATAAAGCAAACCATACTTCACCATTTTCTTGTTTTTTTAGCCAGGGGCATACTTCAATACTCGGGCATCATTTACAAACAAAGCATGTGTGTTTAGTGAGTCCGCCAGATCAGAGGCAGTAGGGATGTTATCTTCATAACTGCATGAATTGAACCATTTTCCTGTCCTGCTAAGCATCAACAATGTAACGAGTACTTTAAGTTGTCAGGGAAAATGTATGGAGTAAAAAGTACATTGTTTTTAAAAGTTGTCCAAAATATAAATATTAAAGTACAGATGCTCAAAAAAGCTACCAGCATAGTACTTTAAAGTACTTTTACTTCAGTACTTTACGCCACTGGACTTTTTCCACATTTCGTTAGGTTACACCCGTATTCTAAAATGTATTAAATTGTTTGAGTCTCATAACAAAAGTGTCTGAATACTTATGTAAATAAGGTATTTCTGTTTTTTATTTTTAATAAACCTGTTTTAGCTTTGTCATTATGGGGAAGATTCTTGTGTAGATTCCTGAGGAAAAGTCAAGGGGTCAGACTACTTTCTGAAGGCACTGTATATACTACGTAAGTGATATGATGAGTGATGTTAGTTATGCATAGTTATGATGTTTTCTTGGAGCAGGGGAAGGAGAATAAGAGAGAGAGCGGGAGAGAGTCTTGTTAACTGATGATTTGGTGGCCTTTCTGGTTTGAGTTATTGCGCCCCCTCTACAATTAGAATCAGCATAATTTCAATAAAACGTCCCATTCCAGAACCACAGGATCACTGAATTTCAGACTATCATGTATTGTTCTTACAGTGACACATTCCAGACATCTTGATCCGTTGGAAATGATGTGTTGTTTGATTGAGGTTAACCGCAATATGTGCCATTGATTTGGCCAATGGGAACCCGGCCCAATAGATTTAGACAAACTGACACACTGATGACAACTGGGCGGCAATGACCCTAGATTCTCTGAATTCCAAGTTCATGTAAGAATGAACGCCTCAATAATGAATGGTGTTACGCATGTGTCAAACTCGTTCCACGGAGGGCAGAGTGTCTGTATGTTTTAAGGTGAATTAAGGTCACTGATTAGTAAGGAACTCCCCTCACCTGGTTGTCTAGGTCTTCATTGCAAGGCAAAAACAAAAACCAGCTGGCACTAGGCCCTCCATGGAATGAGTTTGACATGCCTGGTGTCAAGGATTAACAATAATTCAGGAGAAAGGACCAGAATTGAACCTAACACTTAACTAGTTGCCAACTCAACAAGCATCAGCTGCTAACCGTTACGAATCAGCCTCCACTACTGTTTTCAACATGTAACCAGTTGCCTTGAACATAACTCCTCAAACAACCTCCAGCTGCTACTCACTGCTGATCAGCCTCCAAACCTGTTCTCTCTTCTTAATCACCACGGCTCTTGCTCCAACTTTTCTCTCTGGCCTTGCTGACCCTGGGACTGCTGCCTCAGCAGTGGCTCACCCACACTCTCTGCCAGCAACCGCCTCTCTCTCTCTCTCTCTCTCTCTCTCTCTCTCAGCATACTGCTTCCTTTACCCTCCACCTTTCACACCTTGTCTCCGCCAGTGTCACAACTAGTTTTCCAGTTGACCGCTCTGGCCTTCTGGCTACCTTGCCTGCTCCATCTTTACAGCCTCCAGCTCCCTTTCCCCCTCCAGGTCTCGCTGGTCCTGTGACCAATGCTCCGTCAGTGGCTCACTTTTTATCTCCCAGTGTCGACCTCTCTCTTTCCCTCAGGTCTCGCTGACCTCACGGCTACCTTGCCTGCGCTATCTTCACAGCCACCGGCTCACTTCCCTCCCAGCTCCGATGGCCCCGTGACTGCTGCTTACGACTCACCCTCTCTATCTGCCAGCAAGTACCTCGCACATCTCCACCTACTCAGCCAGTTATGGGCCCTCTACCCTCCAAGCTGCGACTCTGTGACAGTTCAGTGAACCAACTGTCTCTTTGTTCCAGTCTTCACTGGAGCAACCCAGCCCCACCCCCTCTCTACGGCCACCCCGGCTCAACCTCCACCCAACTCCCTGATCTTCAAGCCGCCTTCAGTCTCTTCCTCTCTCTGCCAGCAGGTGCAGACTGGGGTGCCCTCGACGTGGAGATTCGCCGGCAAAGTGTCCCTCGCCTGCGACCTCTGTGGCTGCACATCCCACCTTGCAACCGCCTGCACCCTGTCTGCCCCACCCTCAGCAACCCCTGAAGCTTCCTCTGCCATGCCTCGGCTCACTGTTCCGCCCTACCCTCTTCCTCCTCCAGACATTCTGTCTTCCCCGCCTCCTCTGGAAGGACGGACAGCCGTGGTTATTCTGTGATCTACTTCTAGAGGTGTCATGATCTGCAACACGTTCAAGAACTACGGCTGCAGCGTCTCCTCATGCAAGCTCCTCCACATATGCACATTTTGTAGTGGTGCCCACACATGCATGTCCTGCCCTCAGAAACCCACTCCTGCCTCTGCTGATAAATGACTGCTGGACAAACTTGCCACCCCATCAACATCACCGCCATGGCTGCGGACTTGGACCTTCACCCTGACCTCTCCTTTGCCCTGCATTACGCACTCCTGCCACCATCATTACGCACACCGGCTTCCCTCGTCACGCGCATCAGCGATTCATTGGACTCACCTGGACTCAATCACCTGTGTTATTACCTCCCCTATATCGGTATCTTCCCCAGCTCTGTTCCCCACTTCTGCATTCATTGCCGTATGTCATTGTGTTACACGCTCTCCGTAGCCGATGAGAGTAAGACCATTAAACAGGTCAACATTCACAAGGCCGCAGGGCCAGACAGGTTACCAGGACGTGTACTCAGAGCATGTGTTGACCAACTTGCAAGTGTCTTCACTAACATTTTCAACCTGTCCCTGACCGACTCTGTAATATCTATATGTATGAAGCAAACCACTATAGTCCCGGTGCCCAAGAACACCAAGGTAATCTGCCTAAATGACTACCAACCCGTAGCACTCACGTCTGTAGCCATGAAGTACTTTGAACGGCTGATCATGGCGCACATCAACACCATCATCCCGCAAACCCTAGACAAACTCCAAATCGCATTCTGCCCCAACAGATCCACAGATGAGACAATCTCTATTGCACTATACACTGCCCTTTACCACCTGTACAAAAGGAACACCTATGTGAGAATGTTGTTCATTGACTACAGTTCAGCGTTCAACACTATAGTACCCTCAAAGCTCATCACTAAACTAAGAACACTGGGACTAAACACCTCCCTCTGCAACTGGATCCTGGACTTCCTGACCGGCAGCCCCCAGGTGGTAAGAGTATTCACTAAACACATCTGCCACGGTGCTCCTTCACACGGGGGCCTCTCAGTGGTGCGTACTTAGTCCCCTCCTGTAATCCCTGTTCATCTATAACTGCATAGTCAAGTACAACTCCAACACCATCATTAAGTTTGTTGACAACACACCGGTGGAAGGCCTGATCACCGACAACGATGAGACATAGGGAGGAGGTCAGAGACCTGGCAGTGTGGTGCCAGGACAACAACCTCACCCTCAATGTTATCAAGACAAAGTAGATGATCATAGACTACAGGAAAAGGGGGGCTGAGCAAGCCACCATTCTCATCAACGGGGCTATACTGGAGCAGGTCGAGAGCTTCAAATTCCTTGGTGCCCACATCACCAACAAACTATCATGGTCCAAACACACCAAATCAGCCCTGAAGAGGGCACGACAACACCTCTTCCACTTCAGGAGACTGAAAAGATTTGTCATGGATAGGCGCAGGAATACACAATAGGGGTTATTAATACACCCAAAACAAACACATATACAAAAACACTGGGTTGTACACTAACAAAAGAGTGAGGTTAAACCTCATTGGATGACAAAAAACGATACCCGTAATACACAATATATAAAGCACACAGCTTGACAGCTGCACCAACGCATAGGTCACTCACACCACCAATGGACATGGGAACAATAATGGACAGCCCAATGGAAACCAAAGGGCACAGTTACGCAAGTACTAATCAGTGGGAATAGGGGACAGGTGTGCGTAATGAAAGTTCCAAAGGGATCCGTGACAACAATTATGGCATTTTGATTTGATTTGATTAGGATCTCTTTTAGTCCCCATTTGGACTAATCTTCCAAGAGTCGTTTAACATTAAAATACAATGTATAATACAAACACATTTTCACATATAACACTATTACAAACATACATAATATACTAACATAATGACCCAATAAATACTCAATCTAAAAAATATTGATTCTCCATCTACTACAGTCCCACAACATTTCTATGTAATTATATTTCAATTGTTATAAAATTATGCTTAAATTTATATATTGAAAGGTTTCTGGTTTGTTCAGTTAATTTATTCCATTTCTTTATTGCTCTAAATCAAAATGTTATTTTGCCTATTTCTCTTTTCTGTCTGGATAATGCATAGATTTACGGAATGTCTGTCTCTTACCAGCTGAATGCCGGTTTTAATGATGTATATTATGAAACAAAAATAAAATAAGCATGTTTTTTCAATTATCTTGTTGATTGATGACCAACCAAGAACATTGCGCATGACTGCAACAGAAGAACCATATCTCCACCTTAAAACAATCCTTGCTGCTTTGTTCTGTGCATTCTGCAGCCTCCTAACTTCACTTGATGATGCATTTCCCCAGACCATTGGAGGCCAGTCGGCTTATACCGTCCATCGGATACTGGATTCCCGCCGGGTGCAGCGGTCCTGGCAGTATCTGGTGGACTGGGAAGGCTACGGTCCCGAGGAGTGCTCCTGGGTTCCTGCCAAAGACATACTGGACCCTGACCTCATTCGTCAGTTCAGGGCCCTCCACCCTGAGAGAGCTGGTACGAACGTCAGGAGCCGTTCCTAGGGGGGGATTCTGCCAGGATTTGGCCAGGGTTGTTCCGGTTTTTGGTCACTAGATGCCCCCATTGTGCCTTTTGACCTTTTTGTTTTCCCTTGATCCCCATTATTATTTGCACCTGTACCTCGTTTCCCCTGATTGTATTTAAACCCTTTGTTTTCCTCAGTTCTGTGCTCTGTGTTTGTATGTTAGCACCCAGCCCTAGTACTCTGTGTACTCTTGTTGATCCCGGTGGACTACTCTTGTGGAATTCTGTTTTTTGTTCTTGTTTGTTTTTTGAGTATCTTTTGAGGCTTTTTGTGCTATACCTTCCACCTTGTGGATTTACCTTTTTGTCTTGGAGGATTACCTTTGTTCTTATGGAATTCCTTTTGAGGTTGTGGAGTTACATGTTTTCCTGAAGAACTTCACTTTTTTCTTCATTAAATACACCGTCTCAAGTACTGCTGTTTCTGCCTCATCTTCTGGGTTCTGCCGACTATTCGTGGCTCAGTTGGTTAAGTGACTGTTTCTCACTCCGGAGACCCGGGTTTGTAACCGGGTCCTGACAATCCCATGCTGTTTTGGCCTTTTCCTAGTGGAACAGACCAACATAACTTTGGTTTTCTTGGTGTTTAAAACAAGTTTGTTTTAGCAAACCCACTCCCTGATATTCTCCAAATCTCCTTGTAAAGCTTGCTGTACCTGTTGAACCAATTGTCTTGCTGCATAAATTGTAGTATAATCTTCAAATATAGTAGCAAATATAGTAGCTTGAGTTTCAGCTAAGGCATAGGGAAGGTATATATTAAATAAAGAAGTGGCCCAAGGCAGCTGCCCTGCGGTATTCCACAGTTTAACACGAGGGGAAGAAAATGAACCATTGATATAGGTGCTGTTTCCTGTCAGTTAGATATTACTGTACCCAATTTAATGCTACCACCTTAAAACCATAATGCATTAATTTTGTAAACATTATTTCATGATCCACTAAATCAAATGGTGCACTGAAATCTAAAAATAGTACACCCACAAACTTACCATTATCCATAGCATTGAGCCACTGGTCAGTCATGTCAACCAATGCAGTGGTAGTGGAATGGTTTTTGCGGTAAGCATGCTGATTGGCTGTAATCAGATCATTCTTTTCCATGTACTCCCATATTTGTCTACTCACAATACCCTCCAATATCTTACTGAGTGTAGGGAGTAGACTAATTAGTCGACTATTGGCAGGAGTAATGGGTTCTTTGCAGTCTTTCGGAATAGGACACAGTTTCACATGCTTCCATACATTTGCAAACATCCCCTTTTCCAGTGACCAATTAAATATGTATCTCAGTGGAACTGCAATCTGGGGAGCAGCACAGCGAAGCAAAAAATTGTCCACAGGACCATAACCTGTAGATTTACCATCAGGTAATGACTTCAATAGGTTTAACACCTCCTCCACTGACACCGTTTGCAGACAAACAGAGCAGGTCTTGTTGCTCATAATATGATCATCAATCCATTGGACAATAGCTTGTTTGGAAGAATGTATGTTTACATTGTTGCTCAGTAAATTCATTTTCTTTGTAAAAAAAATCGGCAAAATGATTGGCAATATCAGCTGGTTTTGTTATTATTCTCCCGTCAACCTCCACACTAGATGGGCGTGATGAGATAGATGTACCAAGTAAGCCCTTAACTGTGTTCCAAACCTTTTTACAATCATTTTTACAATCAATAAAAGCCTTGTTGTAAAATAACTTTTTTTTCTTTCGATTCAATTTAACTGCATAATTACATAGTGTTCTATAATTCTGTTCATCAATTTCTAATTTTGACTTGGCTGCTAAGACTTTTGCCATATTTCTTTGAGAAAAAGCCTCACCCAGTTCATCATCAATCCATGGAGATGGACGAGCACCAACTGTACGCTTTCTTATAGGGGCATGATGGTCCATTACCTCAGTGAGCAAATCAATAAAACATTCTGTAGCGTGATTTAAATCATCCTCTAGATAATTCAGCTGGCATGAATTTCAACAACTCATTATGCCAAACTCTATCTGGGAAAATCCTTCTCACTAGTGCTGCACGACAGAGATATTGTGTGCTCAATAAAGAGGAACTTTTCATAAGGACACAACCAAAGTGATTGGAAACATATAGGCCTACACACAAGCTTGTCATACAACCACATAGGGAGTCAATCACGATATCCCATTCCCATTTCAATTGTATTTAAATAAACAAAACTTCAGTGATTTAATCGTTGATTGTTGTGAAGATGGGATGGTGATGGCACAGATAGAACAATGAGACAGATGTATAAATGTGAAGCATCTGGTTGGTGTTTCCACTCAATACCAAATATGGTAGTGAGAGGAAGCCCACTGGCGGGCAGTGGGATAATGGATTTTGGACAACATTTTGCCCATTTTCTCATCAATTAAACATTTGACCTCAATACAGTGTTCTGTTCCCAAAACTAGAATCTGTTATGAACAGAGTGGACTAAGTTCAGTAGGCTTTACCCTTTGCAAATGTTTTTTTAAATCGCACTGTTTAGAAGGAGTGCAAAAGTAAATTGTGTTATTGCACATGCACATTTCACAGAGTAGGCGATTCCTAATGGAAATATTCAGATGTACACTAGAACGCGACAATAGGATATCGCTAGTGCATGCTTGGCTCTGTCCACCACCTTGCCTGTTCTGCCCAATATGACTCATTTGTTCCCATTGGAAATGATAAGCTGTGGTCTATCTTGGTTTAGTTCTAAAAATCTTTGGTGATGCTTAATGGTGCTGTTGAACGCTGAGAATAAAATGACCTATTAACTGGCGGACGAGGCCAAGATGAAGACGCTGCTGGAACGTTTCAAAACGTCCAATTGCTGTACTTACTGAGGCCTGTTTTCTGGATCCGGAGTTCTAAAACTTCCAATAACATTTTCAAAGGAAAATAAAACCGTTACTTCTTCATCTGTTTCTATAGGAACGCAGGCTTACATTGTAAAGATGTGGTCACCGACAGATCCATAGAGCAATATTCTCCGCAGCACTGTAGTAGTGTACTGTATAAGCTTGACAGGCAAACTCTTTATGGTAAAACCGTGAGTGAAATGGTTTTTAATCAGTGTTGCTGGATGGATGTAATTTGTAACAAATAATTCTGCTATTTTCCAACTTGAAACACACTACAAACGGCACAATGTCTTCACATTGTATGAATAAAGCCTTGTCATTCTCAATGATCATTGTTTATTAATGTTTTACCGTAACGGTAAACAGGTTGGTTTGACTAATTCAGTTAAGACTTACACATAAAGGTCATACTGTATAAAGTTACACATTTTGAATGGACAGAATAGAATGGGGTCATACACTTATGGTATTTTGTAAGAGGGTTGAAAAATAATCAGCAGTCTTTGACACTCTGTGATGGAAAGATTATGTTGCTGTTAAAAATACTAGTGTCAGGAAAGGATGGTGTTCGTCTAGTGTATTATACAATATTAAGTTAGCCACTGTAAAAGGTGGTTTTAGGAAACCATATTGGACATCTTTTATTAACCACAAACTAAAAGATTAAGGGATGTTTTTCCCCAGCCTTTCCCGGACTTAATCCTAGTCCAGGACCAAAAAACATACTCAATGGAGTACTCTGATACTTTAAGAGGAGATTGTGTATATTTGTGTTCTTTGGGTCCCAAAACGACTAATTTTCCTTGATAATTTCTTGACGTTTCACATTATTTCATCATTCAGCCCATCATGTAGACCAGAGAGATGTGAATCTGAACCAACCCCTTCCCATTGAACCATGACTTCACACAATTCTGCAATCATCCCCCAATAAATCATCATTGTTCCTACTCGTGGAAATCACCTACATACTACATATATTTCTTAATGTAACATATTCAAATAGTGAAAGTAAAAATAATAATAATAATAATAATAGTATCTTAAATCATTTGGTTCACATGTGTGTATGGCGATATTATCCCTCGGCCTTCCAAACGTACTCCTATGTCCCCAACCATAGCATGATGAAAGGAGCCCTCATACCCCAAACCCCAAAAATGCTGTCAAGCGTAAGAAACCGCCATCTCCTGTCTGTGCCTGTAGTCTGCCTGGCCTGGCCTGACCAATGGTCTGATGGTACCACACACTGATGACGCTTCCTAAAGACCAAACATAATGTTGAGTGAAGACAAAATGAGTGCCTGCCAATGGATGTCTGGCTAAAATATGTGGCTATGTCTGCTATACCACAGTGTATAGTACAAGTTTTATTGTGCCTGCAAAGCAGTCAATACAATCTGAAATCCATGAGCATACAAATGGCATAGGAGTATCTAAATACATATTTATGAATTGATAAAAGGACAGAACATGACAATATTAATAATGCATATACTGTATGTGTATGTGTATGCAGGCTGTAGAATAGAAGTTCCTATAGTACTGAGATAACTGAAATCTTATCTCACCAAAACAGATACTTCTTCTACACTACACCGGACCCATTTTGCCATGCCTGATTTCCCACAGTGTTACTACGTCGGCTATTCAATAGAAGTTTCAGAGGTAAAAAAAAGAAGAAGATTTCATCACTTTGTTTAGGAATTGTGTCAACTCTATCCAAATCTGTACATTTGTGCTAAAGATATTTGTTCCACTTTAAATGAAAGATAAAGGCTTTACAGAGCATACGTACTACGTATAAGAAAAGATGTGATAAGGCGACGGGTACTAAGGGCGGCAGTTGGCAGTGGTGTGTCAGTATACACTCAGTGTAAATATCTCTGCTCTCTGTGTGTGTGTGAGGGAACTAGCGAGCAGTCCCAATTCCTTTATAGAGGTTTCTAATCCTGGCGCAGCCCGCTGACGTCACGCCGCCTCTCGTCTGCCGATGTGTCGTACCCACGCTCTCATTTCCTCCACGACTCACAAACCCCAATCTCTGCTGCCCGCACTGTTTGTTTTGTTCCTGACGTCCAAGCAGCTGATTAAAACAGCCTGCCTTGTCTAGAGGCCCAGACAGCACGACCAGCCCCTCTCTAGCTGCTGAGGAGGGGGTTACGTTTTGGGAGAGAGTACAGCAGCAGCGAGGCAGTATGCCAAGCTCACACCCCTTCCCCTCCTCCCCAGTCCTCTCCCACTCCTTCCCCTGTTTCAGCTATTTCTCTGACTCGGCAGCCCTCCTGTGCTCTGTTATAGCACGATGTGACCAGGAAGTGTGGCTCGCATCCATTTCCCCTCCGACTGAAGGGAAACATTGTAACAGAGTGGGACGGCTCTGGGCTCTATTACGTAGCGGGTTAAAAATAACTGGCATATTTAAGGCAGCAGTGGTATCCCAGTGCAGCCAGAGGGTGGACAGCCTGCAGCCCAGCAGGAGCTCTCTCTCTCTCTCTCTCTCTCTCTCTCTCTCTCTCTCTCTCTCTCTCTCTCTCTCTCTCTCTCTCTCTCTCATCCCATCTTCCTCCCTAGCCTAAGCGCAGAAGCCCTCCAGATCGGATGGTGTGATGCAAGCAGCAGGCCGTTCAGGGCCGGGGACCGGGGCCCTGCCTGTGGAAGCTTGGCTTGGGCCCTGTCAACACACAGCCCCCTCATACAGCCCAATGCAATGCACGCCACCACACTGACTGACACGGCATGCTTTCAAGCCTGTCTACTGTTGTTGTTGTTTTTATTTTATGAACAGAAGTTTTCAAACAATTTTGTGGATTAAATAGGCACACTCAAATTAGTCTGCTAACTTCTGTGAGTGGAGCACCTCTTGTTCGACGCAGCTCATTCCTGAGCATCAGTTCCAGATAAATTTTACCTAAACGCTAAGCTTATCTTGGCCTACAATATCTTTAGTCCATAAGGTGTATGTCTTTTGATCCTAAATGTTGATACAAAATGTCCTTTCAGGAAGTTTTGAACAGATATATAACACAGCAAGTTAACTGACAAGTCGTCTCATCCCCAGGCTAATTGCTAGCTTACTGGTGGACCAGACTAACTAACAAGAAAGCATGATATGTTTTGATGAATCCTTTTTAATCCCTTAACTACCCCCGACAATAACTTTTACTGGAGATGACCTGTCTTTGACCTTCTCTTTTCACCTTGACTTCACTATCTAGGTTGAATTAATAGAGAACAGGAATTCAAAAATGTTTTGAACACTATACACACTATATTGTGTCTTCTTTATTAATGAATGTGGGAAAATAAAATAAAGAAAAGTAAAGAATGTCTTAGTTTGTGGGATGAGTTTTGAGTGTCCCTCACTGGATTAACCAGTTTACTCTTGTAATTACACACAACAACATGGAATGTCACGGTCTGGTCTCATAGACTAGATGCAACATAGTAAATGCAAATCCAGGACACTGAAATTAATTCGACATGTTACGTTTGGTATGGTATAACGCGAACGTTAATTTACTTTCTACTAAATGTAACTCAGCAAAATCTTTGAAATTTGTGCATGTTGCGTAACATACGAATTATAATTCATAACATATCATACAAAATGTATGATGGACATCCCCTAATGAATACATACCATATCAAATGTAACACATCATACTCATTGGAGTGTCTCGGATTTTCATTTACTACAGCATGTTACGTCTACCCCTGAGTCCAGGTTGAATGTCATCACAATATCATCTACAGACAGTTCAAAATATGCAGTTGAAACAAACAAACAAACCAAGGCACTGAGCATCAGATGACAAAACAGACCGACACAGGGACATGGCAAATATAATATCATTAGTGCTGTGTTTTTTTTTTTTTAGCAGCGTGAATTAACAAAGCTCGACCAAGCTAAGGGAAAAAAATGAATGCCATTTTTTAATTACTGTAAAGCATCTGGAAGAGAGCAGCAATAACCTCAATATCTGGAGTATTTTCCGTTAGTCATCGTATTGACTTGAATGCTTTCCTGGGGGACTGAACTAGGGATGGAATGCTGCTGGAAACCATGTCAGGCAAGAAAAGTTCATCTGACTGGAGACAAGAGCCAAGTGCCCAGAGAGTTGTGCAAAAGAAGGTCTGTAGTTTTATTTACCCATCTTTATATACATATGTTTGTTGAAAAACATGTCAATGCATTTGACATTAGGTACAATTGTGATGAGTATCGCATTTTTGATTTTATAGTGACCAATCCTGTTGGAAACGTTACTCTGACAAGTCATCCAGGAACCTTGAAGAACCGTTGGGGGTTTCTGTTTGTCAGCAATTTAACGGTCCAATCCCAATAACGCAACAGGGGGTATGGATGACTAGTCATAAAGACTGACCATTTCTATTGGAGACCTTATCATCCAATAGTGTAGGAGCCTAGCATGTAGGGGCCTCTTACAGTTGTAGCAATAGTTGTGATAACAGAGTGGTTAGTCTCCTCATTGGAAAAGTGTCTACGGCCAGCCAAGGAAAATCGTTACAGGAGGTACTTTCCAGAGACTTTGGAGCTGCTGCAAGTAAGAGACTGAGAGCATACTTCATCAAATCCATTCATTGATTGGACCAATCATAATGGCAATTTAACATGAGGACATTGTTTTCACTAGCATCCCACACCAATGTGTCACTTGAGTCAATTATGGAGAACATGACACCTTGACAGCATTGAGTTAGGGCTTACATGATTAGCGTTGACGTACAATATCATTACCTCCATTTTTGATGTCACTGATGATGTCCTTACATGAGGTTGGTATGGTTGGTATGATGCTTGGATAATGAGAACTACAGTTGAAGTCGGAAGTTTACATACACCTTATCCAAAAACATATTTTTTTAAATCCTGACATTTAATCAGAGTAAAAATTCTCTGTTTAGGTCAGTTAGGATCGGCACTATATTTTAAGAATGTGAAATGTCAGAATAAGAGTAGAGAGAATGATTTATTTCAGCTTTTATTTCTTTCATCACATTCCCAGTGGGTCAGAAGTTGACATACACTCAATTAGTATTTGGTAGCATTGCCTTTGAATTGTTTAACTTGGGTCAAACGTTTCGGGTCGCCTTCCACAAGCTTCCCACAATAAATTGGGTGATTCTTGGCCCATTCCTCCTGACAGAGATGGTGGAACTGAGTCAGGTTTGTAGGCCTCCTTGCTCACATATGCTTTTTCAGTTCTGCCCACAAATGTTCTATAGGCTTGAGGTCAGGGCTTTGTGAGAGGGCCACTCCAATACATTGACTTTGTTGTCTTTAAGCCATTTTTCCACAACTTTGGGAGTATGCTTGTGGTCATTATCCATTTGGAAGACCCATTTGCGACCAAGCATTAAACTTCCTGTCTGATGTCTTGAGATGTTGCTTCAATATATCCACATAATTTTCCTTCCTCATGACACCATCTATTTTGTGAAGTGCCCCAGACACTCCTGCAGCAAAGCACCCCCACAACATGATGCTGCCACCCTCGTGTTTCACGGTTGGGATGGTGTTTTTCGGCTTGCTAGCTTCCCCCTTTTTCCTCCAAACATAACAATGGTCATTATGGCCAAATAGTTATATTTGTGTTTCATCAGACCAGAGGACATTTCTCCAAAAAGTACAATCTTTGTCCCCATGTGCAGTTGCAAAAGATAGTCTGGCTTTTTTAATGGCGGTTTTGGAGCAGTGGCTTCTTCCTTGCTGAGTGGCCTTTCAGGTTATGTCGATATAGGACTCGTTTTACTGTGGATATAGATACTTTTGTACATGTTTCCTCCAGCATCTTCACGAGGTCCTTTGCTGTTGTTTTGGGATTGATTTTCACTTTTCGCACCAAAGTACGTTCACCTCTAGGAGACAGAACGTGTCTCCTTCCGGAAGCGGTATGACGGCTGCGTGGTCCCATGGTGTTCAAACTTACTTAAAACACGTTTTTATACAGGGTCTCCTATTTTCAACCTGTGGGCTGCCCACTTCTACAGGCGGAAAATGGGAGACCCTGGATAAAAATGTGCATCTTTGATAGCGAAGGGTACATTCAACCCCACAGATCGTAAGTATTGTTCCTAGAGATATGCATCTCTTAATGGGAAATAACATTTTGGTAATAGTTTAGGTTTAGTTGATCAAGGACGGCAGGCTACGGAAGTTTCCGCAACGAGCCATCTGTTAACAATGACTCATAGTGGGACAAAGCAAGCTGTCGGGTGAGACGCAGAAAGCTCCGAATACTTTAGTTTAAAAAGAAAAAGACAGCCTCCCGAGTGGCGCAGTGGTCTAAGACACTGCATCGCAGCGATAGCTATGCCACAAGAGATTCTGGGTTTGAGTCCAGGTTATGTCGCAGCCGGCTGTGACCGGAAGACCCATGGGGCGGTGCACAATTGGCCCTGCGTTGTCCAGGTTAGGGGAAGGTTTGGCAGGCAGGGAAGTTCCTGTCCCATCACGCACTAGCGACTGCATGTTAGTGATGATTATGTTTGCACCATTAGTACAGAGAAACGGTATTGTTTCCAGCCCAAACAATTTAAAAGATATGACACATGATACTGGATTTTTTGCTTTCTATAGTGACACTGTTTTTTTACAGTATTACACAATAAAACAAACAACAATGTACCATATTAGTTATTCACAAAGATGTACAATGCACTCTGGGTGATTTTAGGCATAACTGTTAAAGTATAACGTAAATTCTAATGAAACGTTGGTTTAACAGTACATTACATGAAAGAGGTACTGTATTTGAAAATGTACTGTAATGCCACCCCACAGAATACAGTACGCTGCCTTATTTTTGGTGTGCCAAAAACCCTTTTGACCACAATTGGGTGCATGGCACTATTGTTTCTGACTCATTAACACATTTTGAGGCTTGCCTTGTATGAGGATATATTTGTTGTATCCATATGTGAGAACACTGTACCAATTTAATAACTGATATATGGTAATGTAGTGGTGCCCCAACAATTTTAATGTATTTATTTTTATTTATTTCACCTTTATTTAACCAGGTAGGCCAGTTGAGAACAAGTTCTCATTTACAACTGTGACCTGGCCAAGATAAAGCAAAACAGTGCGACAAAAACAACACAGAGTTACACATGGAATAAACAAATGTACAGACAAAAACACAAAGTAAAATATATGTACAGTGTGTGCAAATGTTGTAGGATTCGGGAGGCAAGGCAATAAATTGGCCATAGTGGCGAAATAATTACAATTCAGCATTAACACTGGAGTGATAGATGTACAGACGATGATGTGCAATTAGAGATATTGGGGTGCGAAAGAGCAAAAAAAAAAAATTATATATATAGAAATATATATATGGGGATGAGGTCCTGTAGTTGGGCTATTTACAGATGGGCTGTGTACAGGTGCTCAGACAGCTGATGCTTAAAGTTAGTGAGGGAGATATAAGTCTCCAGCTTCAGTGATTTTTGCAATTCGTTCCAGTCATTGGCAGCAGAGAACTGTAAGAAAAGGCGGCCAAAGGAGGTGTTGGCTTTGGGGATGACCAGTGAAAAATACCTGCCGGAGCGCATGCTACGTTGGGTGTAGCTATGGTGACCAGTGAGCTGAGATAAGGCGGGGCTTTACCTAGCAAAGACTTATAGATGACCTAGAGCCAGTGGGTTTGGCGACGAATATGTAGCAAGGGCCAGCCAACGAGAGCATACAGGTCGCAGTGGTGGGTAGTATATGAGGCTTTGGTAACAAAACAGATGGCACTGTGATAGACTACATCCAATTTACTGAGTAGAGTGTTGGATGCTATTTTGTAAATGACATCGCCAAAGTCAAGGATCGGTAGGATAGTCATTTTTATGAGGGTATGTTTGGCAGCATGAGTGAAGGATGCTTTGTTACAAAATAGGAAGCTGATTCTAGATTTAATTTTGGATTGGAGATGCTTAATGTGAGTCTGGAAGGAGAGTTTAAAGTCTAACCAGACACCTAGGTATTTGTAGTTGTCCACATATTCTAAGTCAGAACCGTCCAGAGTAGTGATGCTAGGCGGGCGGGCGGGTGCTGGCAGCAGTCAGTGGAAGAGCATGCATTTAGTTTTACTAGCATTTAAAAGCAGTTGGAGGCCACGGAAGGAGTGTTGAATGGCATTGAAGCTCGTTTGGAGGTTTGTTAGCGCAGTGTCCAAGGAAGGGCCCGATGTTTACAGAATGGTATCCCCTATGTGTATAGGGGACAGATTGGAGTGACTGCAAGCCTCAAACCTGTAATGGTTGAGTATTTGCCATGCCCTTGTTCAGTTTTGCTCTATATATACAGTGCCTTCGGAGAGTTTTCAGACACGTTGACTTTTTCCACATTTTGTTACGTCCTTATTATAAAATGTATTAAATAGATTTTTCATCATTTTTCACCCTCATCAATCGACAATACAATACCCCATAATGACGAAGCAAAAACTGTTCAGCTTCACCTGAAATGATCTTCCAACAGTCTTAAAGGAGTACCCACATATGCTGAGCACTTGTTGACTGCTTTTCCTTTACTCTGCAGTCCAAATTATCCAAAACCATCTCAATTGGGTTGAGGTTGGGTGATTGTGGAGGCCAGGTTATCTGATGCAGCACTCCATTCCTCTCTTTCTTGGTCAAATAGCCCTTACACAGCCTGGAGACCTGTTGGGTCATTGTCCTGTTGAAAAACAAATGATAGTCCCACTAAGCACAAACCAGATGGGATGGCGTATCGCTGCAAAACGCTCTGGTATCTATGCTGGTTAAGTATGCCTTGAATTCTAAATAAATCACTGACATTGTCACCAGCAAAGCACCCCCACACCGTCACACCTCCTCCTCCATGTGGAGATCCTCCGTTCACCTACTCTGCATCTCACAAAGACACGGCAGTTGGAACCAAAAATCTTACATTTGGACTCCAGTCTAATGTCCATTGCTCGTGTTTCTTTGCCCAATCAAGTCGCTTCTTCTTATTGGTGTCCTTTAGTAGTGGTTTCTTTGCAGCAATACGACCATGAAAGCCTGATTCAGACAGTCTCCTCTGAACAGCTGATGTTGAGATGTGTCTGTTACTTAAACTCTGTGAAACATTTTTTGGGGCTGCAACTCTAAAGAAGTTATCCTCTGCAGCAGAGGTAACTCTGGTCTGAGAGTCCTTTAGGTGCCTTTTGGCAAACTCCAAGCAGGTTGTCATGTGCCTTTTACTCAGGAGTGGCTTCCGTCTGGCCACTTTACAATAAAGGCCTGATTGGTGTAAAGGCCTGATTAGTGGAGTACTGCAGAAATGGTTGTCCTTCTGGAAGGTTTTCCCATCTCCACAGAGGAACTCTGGAGCTCTGGAGCTCTGTCAGAGTGATCATCGGGTTCTTGGTCACCTCCCTGACCAAGGCCCTTCTCTCCCGAAAGCTCAGTTTGGCCGGGCGGCAAGCTCTAGGAAGAGTCTTTGTGGTTCCAAACTTCTTCCATTTTAGAATGATGGAGGCCATTGTGTTTTGGGGGACCTTTAATGCTGCAGAAATGTTTGGGTACCCTTCCCTATATCTGTGCCTCGACACAATCCTGTCTCGGAGCTCAATGAACAATTCCTTCAACCTCATGGCTTGGTTTTTGCTCTGACATGCACTGTCAACTGTGGGACCTTATGTAGACAGGTGTGTGCCTTTTCAAATCATGTCCAGGACAATTCTGATGGCCAATCACGTGAAGCAGATGTGTAAAGAAATTGTGCCGCCCTTTTCCGCCGAAGATATTAATAAAATCAAGAAGTTGTAGAAACATCTCAAGGATGATCAATGGAAACAGGATGCACCCGAGCTCAATTCCGAGTCTCATAGAGCAAAGGTTTTGAATACTTAAGTAAATTATCTTAATTTTTTACCATTTTTAGTACATATGCAAAAAAAATGTAGAACCAGTTTTCGCTTTGTCATTATTTTGTATTGTGTGTACATTGATGAGGAAAATATTAACTTAATCCATTTTAAGATAAGGCTGTAACATAACAAAATCTGGAAAAAGGAAAGGGGTCTAAATACTTTCTGATAACACTTTGATATGCTATAATATTAAAACACATTACCTAGCAGGCAACCATGCAATTACAGTCAAATACTGTAAAATACAAACCCTGCCTCCTCTCAATGAATTAACACATTCATTCATTAATTCATTACAATTACAATAAAAGATTACAGTAAGATTATTGGTACCATAAATCTGATTACGGTAACATGGTGTACTGTACATTTGCAACATTATACTGGCAGCAGAGTTGCCAGCAATTAACTGTAATTATATAATACAGCTGTGATGCTGTAATGATTACAATAAGCTCATTTACAGTATACTTATGTATTGTATAATACACTACCCTTTTTCTTACTGTAAAACCTTTTACAGCTTCCCTGCTGTAAAGCAAAAAACTGTATTTAGCTGGCAACTCTGCTGCCAGTATAATGCTGTAAATTTACTGGGAACAGTTTTACAGTTCAACTGTAAATAGATCCATGAATTGATAGATTTACACAATACATGTTATCGCTCTCTTTCTCTTACCTTACTTCTTTACTTTGTATCGTTCCCTTTTTTTCTGTATCTCTTTCTCTCGAGGCCAACAACTTCAGAAAGAGTTGAAAGTGAATCCTGTCTTTTGAGACCCCTACACAAAGCCATTGTCCTCTATCATAAAGAATATGGCCATATTGAGATAGGCCTTTTGTGTTTCTGAAACTTGCTGCAGGAAACAGGTCTTTAAAAAAATATATAATAATCGATTTAACACTTAACAGCAAGTATATTCTCACCAAACAAAGCCAGGAGGTTTAGTCTTTTAAAATAGACATCAAATCAAATCAAACTTTATTTGACACGTGCGCCAAATACAACAGATGTTTCTGTGAAATGCTTACTTTACAAGCCCTTAACCAACAGTGTAGACCTTACTGTGAAATGCTTACTTTACAAGCCCTTAACCAACAATGCACTTCAAGAAAGAGTTAAGAAAATAATTACCAAATGAACTAAACAAAAAATAATTAAAAGTAACACAATAAAATAACAATAACGAAGCCATATACAGGGGGTACCAGTACCGAGTCAATGTGCGGGGGTACAGGTTAGTCGAGGTCATTTGTACATGTAGGCAGGGGTAAGGTGACTATGTATGTATATAACTTGTGACAGTACGTCGATACATGACATCTACATTTCACTGTAGTGTAGAGACGTGATATGATACTTGTAAAACAATTGTTTTATTATTATTCCACTGTTAACAATTGTTTTACAAGTATCATATCAGGTCTCTACACTACAGTGAAATGTAGATGTCATGTAAATGGAGTAATGAAGACAACCAATTGGACATTTGTTGACATGGCCCAACCGACAACATCCTGATGCAACAGGATTGGTGAGCCAGTAGTGTTTGCTCTCGACACAGAACTCTAAGCTGATAGACCTCCATGGGACACAGCATTTATGTCGGCTTCCAGCTCAAAGCAAACACTACACAGCCTCAGCCCACTTCAAAAACAACGTGAGAATGTATTCAGAGATCCTACAAGTTTATAAGTAGTATAACTAGATATACCGTATATAGTCATATGCCAGTATAGTGAGTGTTTAGACATAATTGTAACTCCAACTGCCTATTCTAAGGAAAGTTAACTGCTTATTTTATGGAAAGTTAACTTGTTTATTCTATGAAAGGACATTCAGAAAAAGCTATGCAGAAAAAGCATGTTGTAATGCTGATCTCATGTGAGGCTCAGAAGTAGATTCATAATGTTCTTGTCATACTCCTTCACCGATAACAAGACAAATGTTGTGAGATCAGCAATTAAACCCGAATGGGTTTGAAAAAGTACAGATACATAGTTCAAATGAAACACGAAGTGATCCAAAAGTATTCTAATTGTATGTTTGCTTTATGTATGAGCTGATCACAGACATGGAGTTCAATATGCAAAATGCAAAACTCACCTAAGGCAGGTGCATTGCAGTTGTCTGCCTGCAATACTGAGATACTCCCACAAAACCATTTATTGCAAAGTCTCGTCTGATTATGCATTTTGGAATGTAAGTACTAAGTCTATTTTACCAGCCATCATTGCCAATTGTACCTGGTCATTCACAATCAGTGACACGCCTGTAGTAGGCCAGTGTAATTGTTAGACACCATTGTATTGCACAGGCAAAGTACACAATGAGGTGACACAATACACACTCAGCTCATAAGCGACACACATTAAGCTAATAATAACTTACCCATATGCTACAATAGTAGGCGACTCTACACATATGATGTGATAAGCATAAAGAACATTGTAACCTATGCATTTATTCATCAAAGAAATAGCTGCATTCTGTTCCTTATTTGTTACGTTATTATTCACTTAAGGTAATAGGTGCTGAATAATTGTTCGAGAATAATCAGAAATGTTTGAAATGTAAGAACTGTTGGAGCTATCATATTGGAAATCTATAAGGCTATAAGGGTACTTACTGTATAGGCTACTATCACAAGGACGCATAGGCTAGAGTGACAGACAAGGGAATGCCTATACAGTAGCCTAGAGTGGGGAGTCCCCAGTCCTGGGGCCTCATTATCAAAGGTGCTATCTGACAAAAAATACTCTTGACACTTTTCCTGCAAAGGTTGGTAGGGTATTTATTGAACTTGTTTGATGCACAGGAATTATAACAATGGTAGGCTAATAACAATATTAAAACGCCATTGGTAAAGAGATTGCATAGCAGCATGTAGCCTAAAATGTTACTTTGAGTTTTAGAATCATATGTTTTTCGTTGTGTATTCCTGCAACACAACAAATACTATTTATCCATTGCTCATTCATTAGCTAAGTATGCTCAAATGTAAATAGACCGGTAGCCTAGACAGTTTGAGTAGGCTTGCAGTATTGCTGTGACTGAGATAGAGGCGTGTTGTTGTATGTGTCCAACCGTTTTGCTTTATCTTGGCCAGGTCGCAATTGTAAACGAGAACTTGTTCTCAACTTGCCTACCTGGTTAAATAAAGGTTAAATAAATAAAACATCATAGCCCATTTAATCTCAGAGCCTATGCCAAGACAGGTGATAGAAACACAATCATCTATTAAAAAATACAATATTGAACAAGAATTCGTATTTTGTATGTGGGCTGCAGCGTTTACTTTTCAATTGTTTGAAAAGACAATCAATCATGTAAAATGTGAAGTTAGTGTTCTGAAAAAATATTAAAACATTCTGCCCACACCTCTACAGAAATGAGATCACATTTGCTATTGTGCATTCTTTCAGAAATGGACATGGCCCAGTTCCAACATTTCCAAATTATACTGCAAATGAGGGTGTTTTTGTTACCATAAAAGGTGAATGGAGGGCGTTTTCCAGGCAGGATTGTATATTAGGCCTATAATATGTTTTTGATTTATCAATGAACATTTTTGGCACACGCAAAACATATCATCTCCAGGTATGCCAGAATGTAGTAAGACATTTACACTTGGTTGATAAATGAGGCCCCTTGAACACTTGTGTTTTCTGTAGAGGAGCTACAATATCTCGTCAATTAGTGCAACTACAAGTCATTATTCCCATACTAGCCTACTGTGAAACCTATAGGCTATCCCTTAGAACTGAGTTGATCCGGTTCCCCCACATTAGCTCTGGATAAAAAGCTAACGGCTGTGTAAGGGCCTCCCTGTTGCCATCGCTCTGTTTGCATGGATATAAACAGGAGACAGCGCGGAGTTCGTTTTTTTTTCTGTCTTTTTCAGCCCTGCAAGATGGTGCTGTCGTCATGAACTGCACCTTATTTTTTCTACCTCACCAGCGAGAAGTGTTGTTTCTGTCCTGCCTGTCTGTTGCTCAGCAACACGAAGGCGTGTCCACCGGCGATGATTTAAGAAGTAGGAAACCCTTCTCTCGCTGTCACTTTTTGTCGGTTCAGTCTGTACTCCGCTCCCTGCATGGCAGCGGGATTGCTAGGGAGACGAGGGAATCCCCGGGTGTCGCCTCACTCCTGATCAATTTGCATCAGCGGTTCCTTGCCTGGTTGTCCATCTCAGTCTGCCTGTTCCATTCGCTGCGCCCACAAGCATGGCTTGGAGTGAAGTGTAGCGCAACATCATCTCGGATTGTCAACCGGTGTAAAATAGGCTACGTAACCCATGCTGAAACAACCAGTGTATTTTACAGAATAAATTAATCAGAAGAACCACGTATATTTTCATTGATGAGGTGCGGGCTTTTTTAGTTTGACAAAGCAGCATTTTGGATGGCCAATGCCATTATAAAGTGCGCTTGGATCCTAATAGGCTGTTCCTTATTTTGGAAGAAAACGATAAGGATTTACATGTACATATTTTTTTTGTTTATGCAGGCAACCACCAAGTGACTTCGATAATATGGCATTGAGCGGGACGCTTTTGCCATCCATATCCACATTTGCAAGCGGCCCGACTGTCAAGAATAAATCCACGGGACATGCGAATTTGGTGAGTATGGTCATAGCATTTTTTTTTATCTCAACAGTCTGGGCTATAGGCATATTTCATGGTAGGTCAGGTCATACTCGGTTGTATTTGTGTATTTCTATGGACATTTGTTTAATTTCTTGACATTATGTCATTGCTCGTAGTTATTCGTGTTGCTTACGTTGTATCATTGCCGCACTCTAGTAGGGGCGTGCACCAGCCTGGATAACAGTAGAATTTTCAGCGTGGTCACTGACTGAATGGATGGTAGTCTACTATAAGGATTTAGTTATAATTTACAGCATATACCCAGCAGTGGCATCCTGTATTGCTTTAATGTGCCTTAGAACCTTAGTCACTATTCTAGCCGGCTACCACCTTGTACTATACCCTGCACCTTAGAGACTGCTGCCCTATGTCGGCTACATAGAGTCATTGAATACTGGTCACTTTAATTATGTTTACATAGTGTTTACCCACTTTATATGTATATACTGTATTCTAGTCAAGGCTCATCCTACATAACTACAGCTGTACACACATTTTCTATTCATATACTTTGCATACTGTCTTTACACACCATTATATAGTATGTAGGCTATATATAGTTACATACATTATATGTATGTATCAGTGGCGGTTGGTCCAGTTTAAGATGAGGGAGGATTATCATTATTTTTTTATGAGCCTTATTTCTATTACAGCATATTGGATGACAGTCATTCATATTCCATTTGCCCAGCTCAACGTAACATCGATAGGTTTAGCCTACTACATGATACTCAAATTTTCCCTGTACCCATCATGAGGTTGCTACAACCTAGCCTATGAATGAAAGTTTACAACGTAGGTGCACACGTCAAGAGACAGACAGTGACACATTCAATACCGACGTGCACACTCTTGCCTGCATCTAGCTGATCTAGGGTGTAATCATTAGCCCAAAAGTTGCAAATTAGAGTTTCTATTGGACAAATTCAGATATCTTTCTCCCCATTTTGTACCATTTGCTTCTGTTTAAGAAAATGTTTTCAACAGAATCGTCGGAATGAATACACCCCTGATCACACACTAACACAGTTAACTTTCATAGCAGCCACATAAAAACAGCGTGATCACTTTGCTCGTTGTACAGTATAATTCCTTCTCGCAACTATCTACACGCTCTCCTCCGATCACCTTTTCCTTTCGCTTGTGGACTTCAGTGCACAACACATCAGCTGCCTGTGACCAGGCAAAAAAAAACTTTCCAAGAAAAACCTTCATATCATGACTGCTAACTGCTACACACAGCCTACATTGTTGTCATGTCATAGTCAACATAGCTACTAGGCCTAACGCGTTAGTAAACCCTCTACAGTCATGCAGTACTGTGTACAACCAGAAAGCAGTTTAGCAGTTACACCGGCGGGCCCCAGTGGCAATACATGAATAAAACCAAAAGCTAACCTTGACTTGGAAAAGTTCTAGTGCTGGATGGACAGAGCCAGCTAGCTAACATAGCATCCCTTTCTGTTTGAGCCGGGTGTTTGAGTAGACTAAACAAGCTAGCTGCATTTGTTAGCTAAGTGAAAGTGAAAGTTTATAAATCTCTCTCATGCTTATCCTTAATTTTGTAAGATATTGATTTGTTCAAAACTGTTCAACTATTGTCTTTCTCTCTCTTTGAGTCAACTACTCACCATATTTTATGCACATCAGTGCTAGCTAGCTGTAGTTTATGCTTTAAGTAATTTCATGCTTGCTAGAGCTTTGATAGGTTGGGGGAATTATGAATTTGTCATAATTACTGTGTAAATCTATGGAAGTGGGTGAGAACCATGAGCCGCCTAGGTTTTGCATTGAAATCAATGTACCCAGAGGAGGACAGAAGCTAGCTGTCCTCCGGCTGCACCATGGTTCTGCTGAGGCTACTGTAGACCTTCATTGCAGAACAATGCGTTTTAATAAATGATTTGGTGACGTGAATATATTTAGTAAAGTTTTATCTAAAAATTATAACGTTTTTTAATGTTGCACTATAAAAATTAAAAATAAACTGTGGAGTATGGTCTTCCTCTTCCTCCTCTGAGGAGTCTCCATTGGATATATATATATTCTGGTCACTGACATTGCTTGTTCTGTAAATTCTTAATTTCTTTATTTGTTAATTATTATTTTTGTGGGATTATGTGTGGATCGTGTTTTTTATGTTTTATTTACTGCTAGGTATTACTGCGCTGTTGGAGCTAGAAACACAAGCTTTTTTCTGCACCTGCGATAACATCTGCGAATCTGTGTACACGACCAATGAACTATGATTTGAATTGATTTAGGCTGTTGGTTTATCTATTGCCCATAATGTGAATAGAATAGCCTACCAAATGTGAGTTGTTCTCAGGAAAAGCTTATCCAGATCTCTTGTGTTATAGCATCCTAATAAACTGGAACTAATCCATACATGTCTGGGATTATCGTACATGTCTGGGATTATTGTACATGCCTGGGATTACACAAGCGTATTTGAGACAGAACAATAGATATGACCAAGAATCACTTTCCCATTTCAGTTAAACAGAACAAGAAATGTACAGGTACTTACATGTGGCAATGAAATGTTTTGACCAAGGACACACAGTCTGGGTGAGCAGATTCACCTCAGCCAGTCTCTCAATGGTTTAGCACCGTTATATCAGGCAGTCTTCTGCATTATGTTGATGGATTACCTATTATCTCGGCTGTCTTTCTGTACTCATACTGATTTTAATGTGTGTTTCTCGTCTTCCCTAGAGATGGAAGGAGGAGCTGTCCCACCTGAAGAGGAGCAGCTGTTCTGACCAGGACATCTCCACTGGAATGGCCAAGAAAGAACCTGAAGATCTGGACCTACTGGACTATGACTTTATCCTGTCCAACACTATGCTACAACAGCAACAGCAGGAACAACAACAGCAGCAGGCTGAGGCTATGGCAACGGGCGGGTCCCAGCACCTGTCCCCTTCCCCGGGCTCCTACTCCTCCTACCAGCTCCCATCTCCCCAGGACTCTGCTCACAGTGACATGCTGTACACTATTCCTGACATCAGCGACGTGTCCCCCTCTGGGGGGTTCGTGGCGGAGCTGATGAGGCCTGAACTGGACACGGCGTACCTCCATCCCACCAGCCTGCATGGCAAGTTTGTGGTGAAGTCCACCATGGATATGGCAGTGATTGGCCACAGCATTAATGTGAGTAGTAAAGCTGGTGTTGGTGTTGGCGCTGCCACGGACCCCTCCTCTTCGTTGCCCTTTATTTGCCATAGGATAAAGCAGGAGAACCCCAGCACGTGCACCATCACCCAGCCCATGGACCTCCAACTAGGGGTGGTGAACTCACACTCCCAGCCCAGGGCTGGTCAGAGGCCCCACCTCGACAGCCACGGCTTCCCCCCAGGGGGGCGCCCTATGACTGCCAGCCGATCAGCCTCATCTCTGTCTCCGGACCACACACTGGCCAGGGACCACCACCCCTCCAGCCAGGTGTTAACCCACCCCCAAATCCCGCTGCCCGGTCCGGGCTACAACCACACCTCTCCGACAGGCTACTCTCTACTCCCACAGCATCGTGGGTCTCTACAGTACCAAGGTAAGTTCAACTTCAATCTAAGTGTTTTTGACCAAGAGCCTTTTTTTACACAACATTACAATTTTCTGGTGCCTGACTGAGGAAAACATTGGGGTGATGAGCTCATCACTTCATCCTCTACTCTCCTCCTAGAGCTTTTGTCCCCCGGTGGCGATAGTCTACCAGAGGAGCCCAAACCCAAACGCGGCCGGCGCTCATGGCCTAGGAAGAGAATTGCCACACACACGTGTGACTATGCCGGCTGTGGAAAAACCTATACCAAGAGCTCTCACCTCAAGGCACATCACCGAACGCACACAGGTTGGTACACATGTTGGATTTCTCATTGGAAAACATTTCAAAAGGTCTTTTGATGTCAGGAGTATTTTTAGAAGGCAGTTTTTAATTCTTATTGCATCGCTTGGTTATGAGTTTCATTACTGTAGTTTATGGTTTATGAAATGGTCGGCCTTTAGTGATTCACAGCAGAAAGCTTTAACATTAAGTTTAATACCGGATTAATATTAACTTTACTTGACATTTTTTATTAATTTGGTAATGATTTGGTATATGAGACAGTCTGTAGAATGGAGACACATTTAATGGCTGGAATAATCCATTTAATTTGTTGAAACGGAACAATTTGTAAGAGGCAGCAATGTGACCCTTGTGTGTTAACTGCACTATAGAGCTACTATATGACAGGATGATTTTACTTATTCATGCGTTCATGAATTTTTTATTCAGTAATGCCAGTTAATGTCCCTCAGCAGTACACTATATGTTCACCTATAACTGTTACCTTCCCTGCTACCTACCCCATGCTGCTTGACCCTGGCATAACGGCTGTTGTAATGCTAGCAGTAAATTACTCTACTGCGTCATCATGGTAAAATAGCTAAAAAGAGAGAACAGCAGCCCAGTGGGCAGGTGTCATGAACGGGCATTCAAACAGCAACGGCAGGTTTATACTGATCACTTTTCAAATACAACTGTAGGCTGATTTGTTTAACCTTCATGCACTGCAGGACAGGAACAACATCTGTGCCTATGAGAGGAGAGTTTGGTCTGTTTTAACTCCAGGGTCAACAAACAAAATTCTGACGGCCTTGTTTGTGTTTGTGTCTCTCTCGCTCTCTCTGTGTGTGTGCGTGCCTTTGTGCACGCGTGTATTGTGTGTGTGTGTGTTGTGTCATTACTAGGAGAGAAGCCTTATCACTGTGACTGGGTGGGCTGCGGCTGGAAGTTTGCCCGTTCGGATGAGCTCACACGGCACTACAGGAAACACACCGGGCATCGCCCGTTCCAGTGTGCCAAGTGTGACAGGGCCTTCTCAAGGTCTGACCACCTGGCACTACACATGAAGAGACACCTATGAGACAGGGCCTTCTCAAGGTCCGACCACATGAAGAGACACCTATGGACTCACTGGACGCCATAGATCAAGACCAAGACCTGACCTTGTAGCTTTAAAAACCAAACATTGCCTTCTAGCCATTGTCAAAGCATTAAGACAAGTTGTGTGATTCACGACAAAGAGTGTTACACTCGGTAGGTTCAAACCCTATGACTAAAGACTGTTCTTTGTCCATGTATTAGTGATAAGCAAATAACCAAAATGGTGGTTATTTTTCGTTTTTTAAATAACTAATTGCTCAATGCACACATTGCACAGTATCAAGCCCAAACTATGTGATGTAGCAGGGAGTTGTAGTTTCCGACAGGACAATATTCTGCATAGTTTAGCGCAGTAAACGTGGTCATTAACTATAATGATAATAATCTATTGCGCGCCTACTTAGGTGTGGGGGGCAGACACGGAAAGAGAAAAAAGAGAGAAGAAAATGCGATCGAAAGGGATAGAGAGCAATTGCTTTGCAATGTATCTCTACCTGAAAATACATAATCTAAGTCAGGGGTATCAAACTCATTCCATGGAGGGTAGTGTCTGCTGATTTTTGGTTTTGCCTTTCACTTAAGACCTAAACAACTAGGTGAGGGGTTCCTTACTAATTAGTGGCCTTAATTCATCAATCAAATACAAGGGAGGAGCGAAAACTCGCAGACACTCTGCCCTCAGGAGAATGAGTTTGACACGTGATCTATGTAATTGATAGTTGGTATTCAGCAGTCATAAAATAATGCCTTATTTAGTTTAAATAACTATAACAATAGTGATTTTGACAAACATAGCAGCTCTATAAGAGATGAGATCATGAATATCCACAGCGACTAAAAGATTTTATTAAAGTGAAGTGAACAAATGATGGTTAATAAGTGATAAGAAGTAATGGGCAATCACTGCTATCATGATACTTTTTTCATAGTTTTATTCGGTGTTGTTACAGCATTCAACCCACATAATTCACAACATCAAAAATAAATAATCAAAACCAAAATCGAAAACCCTAATTATAAAAAATAAATAATTATTGAACCGAAACCGAACTGACCTCAAAAAGCACTAATTGCTCAGCACTACCATAAATGGGATCGTGATATGACGTTTGACAAGAGCCCTCGGAACAAACTCCTTTGTGGGACAAAACTGGAATTTACCATCTAGGCTATTTATCGACAAAACTTGGAGGACCAGGTGCCAACATATGACTGGAAATGTATTAGTTATCAGGGAAACAAGACTCAGACAGACAGAACACAGAAACGACATAACACATCCTAAGAGGCCTTATATCCATTCTATCAGAAACATTGTTTGTCAAATTCATACTGTGTTAGACATTTATATTACTCTTCCAAGCCATTGATTACAGGTACAAATTAATTGATATGTTACAGGAAACTGCTCAAAGATAATGAAGTGTATTAAAAGGTACCAAAGATTTTTTTTTTTAAGAAAACAGATAAAAAAAAAAGAGTATCAAGTATCACATGGTTGTCCGTGAGTTTCTTGTCTGTGAGTTTCTTGTCTGTGAGTTTTTCTTCTTCCGCAAATTGAACTTTAATCAGGTGAAAACTTTGCTCCTCAATGGCGATGGCAATCTTTCAATGCACTGTGGTTGCAAAATGCAATAATGTTACATGAGACATTCATATCATCTTTAAAAACTCTGAACAATGTTTTTTTTTGTTCAGAGTCAAAGCATGTAATATAATCTGAAGTTTTGTACATTTGTAAAGAAAATGCTTTTTAAAAACTGCTTAAAATGTTTTGTACAACATAAAGAATAAAATGTATTTAAAATTCACTTTGTATGCACTGATCACTGCTGTTTTGATAGCGCTGTTATGTAAATTCTTCCATACTCGTATTAACCTGTAAAATGTTTTGATAAATGTATTTGGGGTGGCAGGGTAGCCTAGTGGTTAGAGCATTGGACTAGTAATCGGAAGGTTGCAAGTTCAAACCCCCGAGCTGACAAAGTACAAATCTGTCGTTCTGCTCCTGAACAGGCAATTAACCCACTGTTCCTAGGATGTCATTGAAAATAAGTATTTGTTCTTAACTGACTTGCCTAGTTAAATAAAGATCAAATTTAAAAAATGTACCTCAACAATGTAAATCCAAATGAAGCAACATCCGTATCTAGTTTTATTAAACTATATAGTTTGACTATCTATTTACGTAAGTCATAGCACATTTAAAATAATATGAATGCTTAAAATCTTACTTAAGATGCCTAATAATGCTCATCTCCTTTTCTAAAGCTATATAATACAAGGAAAGTGTACACACTTCATAATCATTGCAAAACATCCAAGTTGTGGAGTTTCTATTTACTAGCAATTTCGACACACTCTTTGAAGTAGCGTAGTGTAGCATAAATATCTTACATAAAATAGTTATTAAACTAGTTATACATAAATAGTTATCAAAGGTAGGCGTCCCCATTTACCTAGTCAAATGAATTTGAAATGAATTCATACAATCCCTTTAACATTGTTATTGTCTGTGGTTTCCAAACTCCTACCTGTCACTAGGGGACCTGATCCTAGATCAGCACTCCTACTCTGAGACGCTTTATGAATACGGGCCTAGGAGAAGATATGTTTGACAACAAGTTCGTATTTAAAAGTTGTGTGTAGGCCGGCTAACATGAATTCTTTATGATCGTAATCGTATCATTTCCACTACATATTTCATTTTCCAATTAACATGGTTTTATTTTTTTATTTTTTTAATGGATCTGAACTTATACATGACATGTTCTATCGGTTATATTGCTGTTAGGCTGTATTTTAGGTTATTATCACTCAACATTTTAGCTCCCAGTTTGTTTTACTGGTACTTTTCTACCGTGACCTGTTCTAATTCATTGGTACTGTTAAAAGCAAATGGGAATGGGACTGTAATTGATATTACGAGTCTGCAAAGCTGTCATCAAGGCAAAGGGTGGCTACTTTGAAGAATCTCAAATCAAAAATATATTTAGATTTGTTTAACACTTTTTTGGTTACTACATAATTCCATATGTGTTATTTCATAGTGTTGATGTCTTCACTATTATTCTACAATGTAGAAAACAGTACAAATAAAGAAAAAACCTTGAATTGAGTTGGTGTGTCCAACATTTTGAGTGGTACTGTATTACAGATCCTACCTATCTTATAAATCAGTTATAAGTGAAGGTAACTGTGTTTTAAAGATACAGTACATACAGTACGTTACTAGATAGAAGTGGTTGGTGACTCATCCGTGTCTCCCTCCTCTGATAATTATGTTTCTGTACCTCCACACCCCTCTTTGTTATTGGCAGTTAGTTAGTCAATGCTTGACCTACATACCAGGGAGGTTAATTAAATTCAGTTATCTTTACTAACCTATACCATACACTCCAACCTGGTCAGCAGTACTATGAGACACTGATTTCAGACCCATTTTATGAAGACCCAGGCCCTGATTTCACACTCAGGGAACGTCCCCATAATAAACACCTGCTGACCAGACCAGACAGGGGGGCCCAAACCCACACCACCCTTCCCTCACCCCACCCCACCCATCCCCTTCCTCAAACCCTCCCTGCCCCTTCCCCAAATCCTTCCTACCCCTTCCTCAAATCCACCCCACCCCTCCACCCCCTCACCCCACGGCCTCATCCGTTGTCATGTGTGCGTATAGACCACTGCAGCTGTAGGATATGACTCAGTAGGAGGTATGTAGACACAGCGTTTTACAGGTATTGCCGTGGCAGATAAATCCATCATACCTAGACAGGTGTAGACCTAATCTCTAGTGTTTCTGATTTTTTTCATTAATCAAATGAATTCCTGTAAATTAAGCCCACTTTCTGTCCCAGAATATACTGGATTTTGAGCTGTGAACTGGACACTTTGTGGTGTGGTTCATGTTGTGATGTAGTAAAATCCCAATAACTGAAACCGTATCCCAACTATTCATGTACAGCACAGTAGCAATGATTTTTATAACTAAACCAAGATAGACAACAGCCCGTAGTTTCCAATGGGAAAAAATAAGTCATAGTGGGCAGAACAAGCAAAAAGGTGGCCAGTGCCAAGCACCAGCTAGCATGTATCCTATTAGCCCGTTCTTCACTCTGTGAAGTGCGCTTGTGCAATAACTCAATTCGCCTTTGCACTCCTTCTAACAGAGCGATTTTTTAGGTTAAAGTCTAGGCCACTCTGTTCATAACAGATTCTAGTTTTGGGAACAGAAAACTGTAATAAGATCAAATGTTTCATCAATGAGAAAATGTGCCGAATGTCGGCCAACATCCATCTCCTTCCATTTTCTCCCACTGCCGGCCACTGGACTTCCTCTCACTACCATATTTGGTAGGGAGTGGAAACGCCAAGCAGATGCTTCACATTTACACATCCCGGTGAAATACCTGTCTCATAGTTCGGGTTGAAACAGGCTGGGGATTTTAGGGTCTTTGGCTGCCCTCTAGTGGAAAACAGTACAATCTCGACTGGCCATCTTTACACCTACTCAGGTATACAGTCAGCTTGATTACATTAGTGTATACCCTGGCTTGTCAGTTAAACTGTAGGGTATGTATGGACTAGATAGTGATAACGGACTGTAATGTCTTGATTTACTTGAGCTGTTCTCATCTATCAATGTACCGCATTATGTAATATGTTATGTTTTGTGTGGAACCCAGTAACAGCTAATAACAGCTTTCGCAACAGCTAATAAAATAACAAATAATTAACCACATTACTTATTATGGCTCCTAGTGGAGCAAAGGGCCTCAACAGTTAACCCTTTTCGGGGCAGCTTTCTTAACACAATTCCAGATGTATCCTGCCTTCCCACTGGGCACAAACTGGATGAACCAATGTTGTTTCAATGTAATTTGTCAACGTCTTGTGACGTGAGATCGACGTGGAAAATGCATTGGATTTGCAAAAAATAATCAACTGTTGTCTTGAGGGTGAAATGAGAGTTGAGAGTTGTCATTATGGTAACCGATTTTCAACATAAACCTTGTATAAAATATTTTGAATTTGTACCTTTGAAACAGCGTAATTTCTTCAATGCTATATCAACTGGAGAGTTGATCTATCTACATTTATCCACGTGGTCTCCCATCCAGGGTTTTAACCAAGCCCTGCATAGCAATGTGTTTTTATTTTTTTATTTTTTTTTATTTTTTTTATTTCACCTTTATTTAACCAGGTAGGCTAGTTGAGAACAAGTTCTCATTTGCAACTGCGACCTGGCCAAGACAACACACAGTTACACATGGAGTAAACAATTAACAAGTCAATAACACAGTAGAAAAAAAGGGGGAGTCTATATACAATGTGTGCAAAAGGCAAGAGGTAGGCGAATAATTACAATTTTGCAGATTAACACTGGAGTGATAAATGATCAGATGGTCATGTACAGGTAGAGTGTGTTATTGGTGTGCAAAAGAGCAGAAAAGTAAATAAATAAAACAGTATGGGGATGAAGTAGGTGAAAATGGATAAAGTCTTATTCTTTCATTTAGATTTTTGGTTGAAATTGAGACATGCATCCAACATATTTATTATCAAATCAAATTAAACTTTAATTAAAGTTTTATTTGATTTAGTCCTATTCGTTAACGTGAATCCAACATTATTAATTTGTAGACAAACTGGAATTAACGTCAGACTAAGTCAGTGGCACAAAATATACATTCACGCCTTCCACACCTTTCTGTGGTTGCGTTGTCGACCTAACACAATTCTACATGACTTTTGTGATACAGTAAACAGCCTAAAGTTAAGGCTATCTTACAAACTAACATAGCAATTTTGATTCGATGTTAAAATTAGCAACTCGTCCATGGCCACATTTTGAGGTTACTGTAACTATAAAACTCTTATTATGTAGAAAGCTAGCATGTTCACAATATATTTTCACAATATAAATATCAGAATCTTGAACAGCGGATTTCCGGGGGCACGAATGATGTAACACACATTTCACGGAGGTCCGCCAAGTTGTGACAAAGTTTTGTTAATTTAGAGCAGTTTTATTTATTGTTTTATTAATTTCGGTTTACTAAGTATTGTTGACATAGTTTCACGTCTCAATAGCTCTTCCGAACGGCAATAATGTCAGTGAATTGCTGAATGGAGGATTTCTGAAGTAGGCCGCAGCAGAGGACGGCTATTTGTCTGCTCCTGACACATTTTCTATTCTCTTCATAACAGTGAAAAAAGGGATAGAGTCGATGTAAACATGACGGACATAAGAAGCCCGCATTCAGTTACCGAACTTGTCAGCAAGCTTGCACATCCACAAATTGATTATTTATTATTTAAAACGTCAGTCTAGTCTAGCACTTGACTTCTATTGCTGAGGTTAATTTCCAAAACATAATCTGACTCTTCGCTGTTCCACAAATCCCGAAAATGGCCGATAAAAGAGACACTTGGTCTAAAAGAGACCCTCCCAAAGGAAGTCCCATTAAAGCCCCAGGCTTGCCTAGGCGAGCATCCCCACCAAGCAACTCGCCAGGGCGGGAGGAGGACAGCGATGGACGTGCCCTTAGTTTTAGGAAGTTCACAGAAGCTGTGGATCGGATCAAAAGAGACATACAGCACCAGTCAAAAGTTTACACACACCGACACCTTCAAGGGTTTTTCTTTATTTTAAACTATTTCCCACATTGTAGAATAATAGTGAAGACATCGAAGACATATTTATATATTTATATTTTAAATTCTTCAAAGTAGCCACCCTTTGCCTTGTTTACAGTTTTGCACACTCCTGGCATTCTCTCAACCAGCTTCACGTGGAATGCTTTTCCAACAATCTTGAAGAAGTTCCCACATATGCTGAGCACTTGTTGGCTGCTTTTCCTTCACTTTGCGGTCCAATTAATCCCAAACCATCTCAATTGGGTTGAGGTCAGGTGATTGTGGAGGCCAGGTCATCTGTTGCAGCACTCCATCACTCTCCTTTTTGGTCAAATAGCCTGGAGGTGTGTTGAGTCATATTCCTGTTGAAAAACAAATGATAGTCCCACTAAGCGCAAACCAGATGGGATGGTGTATCGCTGCAGAATGTTGTGGTAGCCATGCTGGTTAAGTGTGCCTTGAATTCTAAATAAATCACTGACAGTGTCACCAGCAAAGCACCCACACACCATCACACCTCCTCCTCCATGCTTCACGGTGGGAACCACACATCCATTCCCCTACTCTGCATCTCACAAAGACACAGCGGTTAGAACCAAAAAGCTCAAATTTGGACTCGTCAGTCCAAAGGACAGATTTCCACCATCTAATATCCATTGCTCGTGTTTCCTGGCCCAAGCAAGTATCTTCTTATTGGTGTCCTTTAGTAGTGGTTTCTTTGCAGAAATTCGACCATGAAGGCCTGATTCACACAGTCTCTTCTGAACAGTGGATGTTGAGATGTGTCTGTGAAGCATTTTTTTGGTTGCAATTTCTGAGGCTGGTAACACTAATGGACGTATCTTCTGTCACAGAGATAACTCTGGGTCTTCCTTTCCTGTGGTGGTCCTCGTGAGAGCCAGTTTCATTGTAGTGCTTGATGGTTTTTGTGATTGCACTAGAAGAAACTTTAAAAGTTCTTGAAATTTTCCGGATTGACTGGCCTTCATGCCATAAAGTAATGATGGACTGATATTTCTCTGTGCTTATTTGAGCTGTTCTTGACATAATATGGACTTGGTATTTTATCAAATAGGGCTATCATCTGTACACCATCCCTACCTTGTCACAACACAACTGATTAGCTCAAACACATTAAAAAGGAAAGAAATTCCACAAATGAACTTTTAACAAGGCTCTCAACTGAATCCAGTTGAGAGAATGCCAAGAGTGTGCAAAGCTGTCAAGATAAAGGATGGCTAATTTGAATAATTTAAAATATATTTTGATTTGTTTAACACTTTTTTGATTACTACATGATTCCATATGTGTTATTTTATAGTTTGGATGTCTTCACTATTATTCTACAATGTAGAAAATAGTGAACATAAAAGAAAAACCCTTGAATGAGTAGTTGTCTCAACTTTTGACTGGCACTGTATATTACATACTTCACACAAAAATCGTCATTCCCTCCACAACTCTCCCTCGGAAATGTCCTTAATTAATGAACTGAAATCATCTGTAGCTGCTCTACAGGTAACAGTGACTACCATACGTTAACTAAAGCGCTCTGCTGTGTCTTACAGGGATGACCTAACCACCCTCCAGGCCACAGTGAATTCGCTCTTAGTAAAAATGCGAGGACCTAGAAGGACGTCAACGCCACCACAACATACGCCTAGTGGGCATTGCTGAAGGTCTGGCCCAACAGACTTTGTTTCCCAACTATTGCAGGACATGCTTAACCTTGAAGAAAAACCCCTCAGACCGTGCCTATAGGTCACTGCGAGCTAGACCCAGAGAGCGTGACCCCCCCATCATTCGAGTGCATTACCACCACGTCCGGGACCAGATCCTGCACCAAGCTGGAGAAGCATCACCCTTACTTTACAGAGGCAAGAGTCTATCCATTTTCCCAGACTTCACTGCCTCCGTGGCCAAGATACAAGTGATGTTTGGAAACACAATTTAATAGTGCAGTCGACTGGGAGTATACTTAAATTGTCTAGTTGGAACTGTAAAGGTTTGAATCAGCCAGTCAAACATAGTAAGTAAAGTACTTCATCGTCTTCAACATCTGGGAACATACAGTAGATTGCTTGTTTACAAGAGAACCATCTGAGAGTTTCAGATCATTTTAGATTGCGAAAAGGCTGGGTAGGCCAACTTTATCACTCCACTTTTAAGAATAAATCGAAAGGGAGCAGCAATTCTGATACACAAATCAGTGCCCTTTGTTTCTTCCAATGTTATTTCAGATGCCAATGGCAGATATATTATTGTCCTTGCCAATGTCTATGCGTCAAATTGGGATGAAGAAAAAAAATGTTTTGTCTTTCTGTCTTCACGTCCACATGACTCACACTTATTAATCTTGGGAGGAGATTTTAATTGCTTGCTTAATCCTACTTTGGATTGTTCCTCCAACAAAATCAGCACTCCTTCTAAGTCTGCTAAGGTTACCCAAACTTTTCTCGAAGAGTTTGCCGTTACAGACCTTTTTGCAATCCAACTAGTAGGGAATATTAATTTTCTCCCGTGTCCATCACACTTCCCCACTCTTCCTGTGGGCCCTCCCACTGACACATTTTTCACAGCATCCCCAAAATCAAAAGGTATTATTTCTTATAGCTATGATCAAATTGACTCTCAATCCTTAATTCTCAGCTATTAAATGGTCTAGGTGATGAGTTTACTGGTGACACATGGGAAGATATTCTGCACCGTGTCCACTCCTCTTCTATTTGTGCCAAACATGGTTTGATCCAATGCAAAATCCTACACCGCACTCACTGGACAAGATTCAGGCTTTCTAAGATCTATCCTGATTTTGACTCTGTTAGCGACAGGTGTCGGCAAGCTCCTGCTTCATTAATACATATGTTTAGGTCCTCCTGTTGTACATGCTGTAACTGTTGGTCTGCCATCTTTGATACCATATCTAAAGTATTACAAGTGCCTGTTGCTCCTACTGCCATAACATCATTGTTTGAGGTAATATCTGGTACCATAACTTCACCAAAATACACATCTGACTTTGCAGCCTTTTTGGGTTTGTTGGCAAGAAGATTGATTTTACTTCTGTGGGAGACACCCACTCATCCCTCTCATTGTGTGTGGATTAAAGATGTCTTACGTCTTGTAAATTGGAGAATATAAAATATACCCTATGGGGTTCTTCTGACAAATTCTACCGAATGTGGCAACCTTTCTTTACCTATGCAGAGACACTGCAATTTCCCTCTACAGTAAACTGCCTACCTAAACTTTGTATTTAATTGATCCACCTTTGTGAGTGTTTAATATTAGCCTGTCTTATTATAGTTTGTCTCTTCTTTTTGAAGGCTAGCCATGGTTTTTTTTGTGCACTTTGTTGTTCGTTATGAAAGTATTACAGTACTTAAGTAGTTCATGTTTTCGTATGGGCGTATGCATTCCTACCGCATTCAAAAAGCATGTTCCCATGGTATATCGAATGTGTAAAAACACATGCAATGTACTGTATTTCAAGCATTGTTTACTGTAACTGAAAGAAAATACCAATAAAAAAAAGAGTTACAAAAATAAATAAAAATCTCGAACATCATTGATCACTTGCGCTACTTACTTTGAATGTAATCTCAACCACAATCCAGGTCATTTACTTGTGCTGATAGATGAAGCATAGTGATAAAAAATTAAGTTGTTGTATAAATATAAAATATATGACATTGTATCCCATTTGAACTTTGTTGTGCTTTTAAAATTATTGAAAGTGCAGTGATAACACATTTAGATGAACACTAAACCAAAAAGCTGACATTGTTTTTCCATTGGTTCTGCTTTTAGATGCTTGAAAGCATGGGAATTCATCAAACTTCTGGTTGTCTTTATGAGTGGTTGAATAATGGTTGAAATCTCATTGATCAACATCTCAACCAAAAATGACCCATATTTCCACGTTGAAATGACATGGCAGTTAACCCACTGTTCCTAGGCCGTTATTGAAAATAAGAATTTGTTCTTAACTGACTTGCCTGGTTAAATAAAGGTAAAAAAAAAAAAAAGTTGAGCCCAGTGGGTTCTTTCTTCATCTCTTGTAAACGGTTCTTCATTTCGGTTCTTCGCTGCTTTTTGAATTATGATTTTTGGACAGAACAGCCTACCTTTCCCCCACTTACACCTCACACCTTACAAATCTCGAATCTCTCAGGAGTGTTTCCAGTCCAGCTGCACACATCCGCTGGTAGATTATTATAAAGTGCACGAACCAACACCCTAGCAATGACTAACTGTCCCGCACTCCTTAGAGCCAACTGATGATTCATATGGAAGTTGCCCAGCCGGATGGGATGGTAACCAAGCAGAGGAGAGTTTGCCAGTGGAGGTAGGCATGGCTGATCATAAGGAAGTGACTCACGGAATGGTAATCCGTTAAAAAAAATGTTGGAAATGTACTTAACAGGTCAATCTGTATGATTCTGGTCACTCAGAAGAGCTGGTAAGGCTACAACACTGCTAAGAATAGCAGACAGTTATTTTATTACCTGGCTGACTACACAGGACGATTTTGAGAGCTGGTGACAGCAGACTAACAGTTATGTGCATGTGGCTTATAATATGCTATTATTACAGTATGACTCCCTTTCCAAACCACACCTTTGACTGAACTCTGTACAGCCTGCGTAACATGTCTATGTCAGATCACAAACTGTGCAGGTGGACTAAATCACTCCAACCAGGGTTGTGTTCAGGAGGCACCAAAAGGAAGAAAAAAGGTATGAAACAGGGAGATACGCTTTTCCTATTGAACAAGTTTAAATAGTGTTTTTGTTGGCCCTAATGAACATGACTCAGGAGAGCCTTGTGGTTCTACCGTTTGAGAACCCTCTGGGTTCTCCTCCAGAGAACAGAGCAGCTACATGACAGTACAATAGGTGGCACTGCATTCCCAGACAGGAACATCACCAGGGCTCCTCAACTAAGAATATAGCCATAATGATAGTAGGTAAATGAGCATGGCACAAATGTGTATCACTCAACATCCTAACACACAAAATAAAAGTAAACGTATGCGTTTCACAGTATTTTTTATCTATTTAATATGTACATTTTAAATGTACACTATTGGTGTTAGATGCACAGCCACTGATATAAACTGCAAAAATCTTCTCTGGAGAATAAAATCAACAAAATCATTTTACCTCTTCATACCACTAGGGGGTCTGTGTGCTGGTAAAAAGGCAACGGAGTCTTTGTAGTGTTTGGCCTCCCAAACCATTTACAGTTTCACAATCACTTTGGCACTAATTTCAGAACCTTGTCCATTTTTCAAAACTCTAGACACAAAACGGTCATCACTTGTAACACAGGCTGTCCAATGTTCAAAACATTGCAATGTGCATTCATATCGTTAAAAGAAACCATTGAGCTTGCAGAATCATTGGTTCAAATAACTCATTTATCATGAAATACCATAGGACCATTCATTTAGATCACCCACACACAAGATACCTGTCACGCACGTGAGGAGAGACAGACCAAGGCGCAGCAGATGTAGAGTTCCACAAATTTATTATGAAGTGAAACTTTAAAAAATTAATTTTAAAAATCAATAAACTAACAACGAAACATGACTACGTGATGCACAAAATGCAAAATAATATCCCACAAACACAGGTGGGAACAATAACTACTTAAATATGATCCCCAATTAGAAACAACCAGCTGCCTCTAATTGGGAATCATACAAATCACCAACATAGAAATAATAAACTAGAACCGAACATAGAAAGAATAAACTAGAATACCCCTCAGTCACGCTCTGGCCTACTACACCATAGAGAAGCAAAGGCTCTCTATGGTCAGGGCGTGACAATACCGATAGTTTCACTGTGTAGTTGTTCGTACAATCATTAAATATTGTAGTACAAAATATGTGATACATGTTTCATTATGCTACTACACGTAAATACATCACTGTAAAAGGACTAGTAGAGAGAATACTACAGACACAGTGGAATCATTGAACAAAATATGACATTTATTGATGAAATACAATAAAATCACAACATAGGTTTCTTTGAATCAAAGCAAAAATAATTAGCCACAAAAAAATAAAAAACAGTTAAAGGTCAACTGCAGTTTTCCTCACCTGGCTTACTGTAAAACATCACTGCAGTGTTTCTCACCTGGCTTACTGTAAAACATCACTGTAGTGTTCCTCACCTGGCTTACTGTAAAAAGCTAAACAAAAGATGGATTACTGTACTTCTATATTTCCATCAACCCTGTCTTGTGGATTTAGCCATAGGTTCTCATCCACATCACAAAGGATGTTTTCATTAGCCAAACATCTTGGGAAGACTCTTTGAGCGAATCCAGGCCTGACACTGGTCTGATGTCATTGCATGTGTCATCCATGGCTTGGAAAAGGGTGGCTTGTTCGTGAGGGCACCTATCATATACCTTCCACCTCCATGTGGAGAAAAATTCCTCAATCCGGTTAAGGAAAGGAGAGTATGGGGGTAAGCACAGGGTGGTAAATTGTGGATGGGCCTGACCATGCTTGCACCATTCGAGCATGGTGGAACCTGACATTATCACACACAATGACATAGGTCACGCCATCAGCTCTACAGACCTGATTTAGCTCATCAAGGACAGTTACATTCGAACAGCGAATCATGTGGCTGCCTGCAACTCAATATATAGAGTATATAGAGTAGAGAGCTTTAGATGTTGTTCGACCAAACATTAGAACGGGCAAGATGCGTAATCTAAGGAACTTTGACCGTGGTATGATTGTTGATGCCACACAGTGATTCCAGCATCTCAGAAACAGCTGCCTTCCTGAGATTGTTACGCACTACAGTCTCTAGAGTTTACAGAGAATGGTGCGATAAACTAAACACATTCAGTGAGTGACAGTTCTGTGGGCAAATCCACCTTGTTAATGAGAGAGGTCAGAAGAGAATGTCCATACTAATTCAAGCTAACAGAAAGTCCACAAACATTTACATTTACATTTACATTTAAGTCATTTAGCAGACGCTCTTATCCAGAGCGACTTACAAATTGGTGCATTCACCTTATGACAAGAACACCAAGAACACCAAGGTAATCTGCCTAAATGACTACCAACCCGTAGCACTCACGTCTGTAGCCATGAAGTACTTTGAACGGCTGATCATGGCGCACATCAACACCATCATCCCGCAAACCCTAGACAAACTCCAAATCGCATTCTGCCCCAACAGATCCACAGATGAGACAATCTCTATTGCACTATACACTGCCCTTTACCACCTGTACATTTACATTTACATTTAAGTCATTTAGCAGACGCTCTTATCCAGAGCGACTTACAAATTGGTGCATTCACCTTATGACATCCAGTAGAACAGTCACTTTACAATAGTGCATCTAAATCTTAAAGGGGGGGGTGAGAAGGATTACTTATCCTATCCTAGGTATTCCTTAAAGAGGTGGGGTTTCAGGTGTCTCCGGAAGGTGGTGATTGACTCCGCTGTCCTGGCGTCGTGAGGGAGTTTGTTCCACCATTGGGGGGCCAGAGCAGCGAACAGTTTTGACTGGGCTGAGCGGGAACTGTACTTCCTCAGTGGTAGGGAGGCGAGCAGGCCAGAGGTGGATGAACGCAGTGCCCTTGTTTGGGTGTAGGGCCTGATCAGAGCCTGGAGGTACTGAGGTGCCGTTCCCCTCACAGCTCCGTAGGCAAGCACCATGGTCTTGTAGCGGATGTGAGCTTCAACTGGAAGCCAGTGGAGAGAGCGGAGGAGCGGGGTGACGTGAGAGAACTTGGGAAGGTTGAACACCAGACGGGCTGCGGCGTTCTGGATGAGTTGTAGGGGTTTAATGGCACAGGCAGGGAGACCAGCCAACAGCGACACTCAAATAACAGCTGTTTAAAATAGTGGTGTGCAGAAGGGCATCTCTTAACATACAACACCGTGAATAATTCAGGCTGTTGTGGAGGCAAAAGGGGGTCCTACCCAGTACTAGATAGGTGTACCTAATAAAGTGGCCGGTAAGTGTACAGTAATGTCAAATCTGAAAACATGGTCTGGAAAAGTGGTACATGGGACCAAAGAAACAGTGTCTGATAAAGAATGATGATGAAATATTACATCCATAGATAAAGTAGTCTAATTGGTTCATGTTCCACGATAATTGGCGTCAATGGATCTCGTTATCTTGAAACTTTCATGATCTAAACATGGAATATTGTTCATCAGTTTCCGTATGCATTACAGTTTTTTTCGATTGCTAAACGACAGTGGGCACAACTGGAGTCACATGTGCAAAACTCTAACTACAGTCTGCACTACCAACAGTCACCTGAGCTAAACAGTTCACATCACCTGCAAAACTCATTCCAAGCAACACAACTCTTAACACATGGCTCAAAACACGCTCAGTGCAGCCAAACACTATGCACAACCCTCACTGAGATAACACACACTGTCACTCAGAACACACTGAGAGTAAAAACACTAGCATCAAACACCAATACAGAAAATACAAACATTTCATCTTTACAGTTTGAACAATTTCAGTGACGTCATACAAAGTACTATTTTCTTCAAAGAAAAGAGTGACATTCTTTCACATAAATTTATTACATTTTTTAGAACATAACAATTCTTTAAGGTAAATGAAAATTAGCAGTTTGCTTCAATAGTCTGTAGTAATTTACGGAATTACAGTAATGAGAAAAAAAAGGTAGAAACTAAAAGTACATACTGTAATTCAAACAAATAATTGAGGGGCTAATCCTGCCTCTCTCTAGCATCAGGCCACAGGTTTTCTTCAACATCACATCTAATGTTTTCTCTTGCCATGCACCTGGGGAAGAACCTTCTGGAGTGCCTTATCCATCCCTGGCAGTCCTCTGGACTCGTGTCCTCACATCCGGCACGCATGGCTTCCAAAAGAGGAGGTTGAGGAAGGGTGAATATGCAGGCAGGTACAAAACCATAAATCTGTGATGTGCTGCATACCAATCTGTGACAGCTGCAGAGTGGTGAAAAGCAACGTTATCGCAAACTATGACAAAAACTTGGGGGTTTCTTACTGGCTCCCCCTGTTCTGCTGGCACTAGCTGAGCATAGAGCTGTTCTAGGAAAGCTATAAGCCTTTCTGTGTTGTATGGGCCAATGAGTGGTGTGTTGAGAAGCAAACCATCATTGGCCATTGCAGCACACATGGTGATATTTCCCCCCCTTTGGCCTGGAACCTCCACAGTGGCCCTTTGACCTATAACATTCCTTCCTCTGCACCGTGTTTTGGCAAGGTTAAATCCAGCTTCATCGATAAATACAAATGAATGTGGTCTTTCCAGTGCTTCCACCTCCATTACTCTCTGAAAACAGTAAGTGCACAGTTTTATTGTAGAAATGCTAGTGTTTTTTTTACTGTAAATATTTTGTATAGCTGTGTACGTAACCTCAGACGTCTTAACTGGACATATTGGTATCTTTGCTCTTTTACCCGTTCACTGTTTCTCTCGAACGGTACAGTGTATAACTGTTTAATTGTAACTTGGTGTTTCTTTAGGACTCGAGCAATAGTTGTTGTGCTGACAGAATTAACATGTTCAAATATATCATTATCAGCCAGCACTCTATCTTGAATCTCCCGCAGTTTTATTGCATTGTTGACAACAACCATGTCAACAATAGCATTTTCCTGCGCATCTGAAAATATTTTTCCTCTTCCCCCTGTTGGGGGCAGCCTTGGGTCCTGTTGTAAAAATATATTTTACAGTCAAACTTACTGTAATATATATCTGTGTAAATATTATATAATTGCAATACAAAATAGATTCCTGTAATGTTTTCATTTACTATAAGGATGTAAATCTCACCTGTTTGCATGATGGAAAATTCGCATTACAGATGCCACTGTGGATCTTTGCAGATTGGGTTGCACCCTCAACCCTGCCTCTCTCAATGAGAGACCATGGTTCACGACATGGTCTATAAGTGTAGCCCTTATTTCATCTGAAATAACAGCTCTTTGTCTTTGTCTTCCTCCACGCATCCGCCCTCTCCCTGCCACCCTTCTCCCTCCACGAACCCATCTTCCTTGTTCCATTTCCAAAATGAGTCTTTCTGAGCTCTACCTATATATACTGTAATATGTGTGTGTGTTCACTAACAAGTCTAAAACAAGACACCTGCTTAGCCTTTCAGCTGAAATTGCAATCAGCAGTGTTTGAAAGGCACAAGGCTGAAATCTATTCCGTTTTGAATGTGTGGTTCACAGTTTTGACAGCAGTGTGTTAGCATTTAAACAAAGTGCTGTAAATCCACAGTGTTGTGCAGGTTGTGGTTAAAGTCATGGGATAAGTGTGTAGAGTTTTGAAAACTGTGTTCAAGCAATGAAAAACGAACTAGAGTTTGGTCCACATGAACTGCTGCTGTGCAGACTGTAGTTAGAGTTTTGCACATGTGACTCCAGTTGTGTCCACTGTCGTTTAGCAATCGAAAAAAAACTGTAAGAGTAACACAACAGTTACTTATCATTTTGAGCAGTTGTATCAATTGATAGTTAGATCATTGTAATGAAATGAATAGACAGTCATCTCATATGTAATGTGTGAATTGCATTTTTAAATGGTAATAGTTTGATGTTAAGTTGTGTCATTTTGAACAGGTGATTTTAGTTCAATGAACAAATGATCTTAGCTTTATGTGTATTGTATTACCTATTTTCATGATATTGCTAATTATATATTTTATGGAAGTACATTTGCAAGTCTGAATTGTTTTGAGACTGATAGACACTCTGGTGTAATATGAACAACAAGTATTAGACTTTCTCTGGTTCTTTATTGTCCAATACCAAGTTTGGACAGTAGTCCTTGCATCAATAACTCCTTCTATGAATTTGAGAGTGGTTACATTCCTCTTGTCCCACCCCTCAGCTTTATAACAAAAAAAGTGGTGGGTTGCCCTTTGCCTGAAAAATAAAACAATTACAGGTCGTCCCTTTAAAGTTAGAATCCTTGATTGAAACAATAACAAAGCCTCAACCCACCTCTGTTTTGGTTAAAAAAAAAGCTGAGGGATGGACCTGGAGAAATGTAACCACTCTCAAATTCATAGGCAGAGCTGTGGATACAAGGACTGACCATCCACGTTTTCAAAATAGCAGTTTTAACCATGTTTTGAGGCTATACAGTGTTTGTTTACATTTACATTACTTACAAACATTGGAGTAGAACAAGCTTATATTGTTGGTTCAGATGAGGTATAATAGTTGCTCATGAGGCATTTATAAGTTATATTTTTCAAGAAACAATGGGGTTATGTCATTAATTTAGAAGTTCACAAATGGATGTAGAAACCAAGGATTCAAGCTTTAAAATTGGTTGGGGATATAGGCATAATTCTCCTCAACAATGACATAGCTAAAAACGATTGTAGAATAAACAGATACTTCTTCCTTGCACTTTAGACAGACTTACTTATAACACATTAGTGATCCAAGAGGGCGTAGCAGTCAGACGTCTTTGTCCTGCGGTGTCCCTTGTATATATCGTTTTACATCTTTTTCGTCGCATATCCTTTCAAATATTTTGAATAAATACTCTCCTGCAACCCGCCTCACCCAGCTATCTGCTTGCTTGCTAACCCGGTCTGCTAACACTCTTGCTATCTGCTTGCTTGCTAACCCGGTCTGCTAACTCTTGCTAACTGCTTGCTTGCTAACCCGGTCTGCTAACTGCTTGCTAACCCAGCCTGCTATAACTGCTAGCTTGCCCCGGTCTACAAACTGCTAGCTGCCGGCTCCGGCCTGCTAACTGCTAGCTTACCTGCCCGGTCTGTAACTGCTAGCCCATGCTAACTGCTTGCTTGCTAACCCGGCCTGCTAACTGCTAGCTTGCCCCGGTCTACTAGCTGCTAGCTTGTTTAGCCCCGGCCTACTAACTGTTAGCTTGTTAGCCTGCTAACTGTCTGAATCGCCGTGTCCCCAGCCAGCCCAACCACTCACTGGACCCATATGTTCACTTGGCTACGCATGCCTCTCTCTAATATCAATATGCCTTGTCCATTACTGTCCTGGTTAGTGATTACTGTCTTATTTCACTGTAGAGCTTCTAGCCCTGCTCAATATGCCTTAACCAACCATGTTGTTCCACCTCCTACATATGCGATGACATCACCTGGTTTAATCATCTCTAGAGACTATATCTCTCTCTTCATTACTCAATGCCTAGGTTTACCTCCAATGTACTCACATCCTACCTTTGTCTGTACACTATGCCTTGAATCTGTGCTATCGTGCCCAGAAACCTGCTCCTTTCACTCTCTGTTGTGAACGTGCTAGACGGCCAGTTCGTATAGTCTTTAGCCGTACCCTTATCCTACTTCTCCTCTGTTCCTCTGGTGATGTGGAGGTTAATCCAGGTCCTGCAGTGCCTAGCTCCACTCCCACCCTCCAGGTGCTCTCATTTGTTGACTTCTGTAAACGTAAAAGCCTTGGTTTCATGCATGTTAACATTAGAAGCCTATTCCCTATGTTTGTTTTACTCACTGCTTTAATAAACTCTGCCAACCCAGATGTCTTAGCCGTGTCTGAATCCTGGCTTAGGAAAACCACCAAAAACCCTGAAATCTCCATTGCTAACTTCCACCAAGATAGAACTGCCAAATGGGGCGGTGTTGCAATCTACTGCAAAGATAGCCCGCAGAGTTCTGTCCTACTATTTAGGTCTGTACCCAAACAATATGAGCTTCTACTTCTAAAAATGCACCTTTCCAGAAACATCTCTCACTGTTGCCGCTTGCTATAGACCTCCCTCTGCCCCCAGCCGTGCCATCGATACCATATGTGAATTGAGTGCCCCCCATCTATCTTCTGAGCTCGTGCTACTAGGTGACCTAAACTGGGACATGCTTAACACCCCGGCCATCCTACAAACTAAGCTTGATGCCCTCAATCTCACACAAATTATCAATGAACCTATCAGGTACAACCCCAAATCAGTAAACATGGGCACCCTGTCGTGGAAATTTCCTGTATTTACCAAATCATGAGAGCAATCCACACACAAATCAGAGTTTATCACAAAGTCCATCTTTAATTATATGAGCTCCATCACAACCCTGTGACTCTCAGATCAATTCAGTGTCTATAAATGAATTATCTGAGAGTCCCTTACACATTGCAACTGAAATGCTTTATAGCAAAGACACACATAGCCAGACAGCATTGGCATAATTTATCGTTCAGCTTAGTCTCCTAAACTATGGCCTTTTCTCAAACTCAGAACCTAAACAATTCCTCACATCAACAGGCATATATCAAATCCATCCTATCTTGACAAGATCACAGAGACACATTGACTGGCACACAGACATTGTGGAGCCAAGAGATACACGCTTGACCTCTCCCCTCTCTCCGGCCCAAGCAACTTAGTCTTGACAGAGAACAGATACTGCAACCCCACCACAGTATTATACAAAAAGAAACATTCTGATGAGAAGTAACTTATAAACATATGATGAATATAAAGCATCTTACCTATGTTACCAACTAATTCAGATTTTTCCCCAACAACCCTCAAATACACCTCTGCTGTTTTCATTCAATCATCTTAGCGATCACTGCCTCATTGCCTGCATCCGTAATGGGTCTGCGACCAAACGACCACCCTCATCACTGTTAAACGCTCCCTGAAACACTTCTGTGAGCAGGCCTTTCTAATCGACCAAGCCGGGGTATCCTGGAATGACATTGACATCATCCCGTCAGTAGATGATGCATGGCTATTCTTTAAAAGTGCCTTCCTCACCATCTTAAATAAGTATGCCCCTCTCAAAAAATGTAGAACTAGGAATAGATATAGTCCTTGGTTCACTCCAGACCTGTCTGCCCTTGACCAGCACAAAAACATCCTGTGGCATTCTGCATTAGCCTCGAATAGCCCCTGTGACATGCAACTTTTCAGGGAATAATATATAATAATAATAATAATAATAATTTATTACATGCAACTTTTCAGGGAACTTAGGAACAAATATACACAGGCAGTTAGAAAAGCTAAGGCAAGCTTTTTCAAACAGTAATTTGCATCCTGTAGTACTAAATCAAAAACGTTCTGGGACACTGTAAAGTCCATGGAGAATAAGAGCACCTCCTCCCAGCTGCCCACTGCTCTGAGGCTAGGAAACACTGTCACCACCGATAAATCCACTATAATTGAGAATTTCAATAAGCATTTCTCTACGGCTGGCCATGCTTTCCACATGGCTACCCCTACCCAGGTCAACTGCCCGGCACCCTCCACAGAAACCCGCCAAAGCCCCC